>NC_056748.1:225759412-225839412 GCF_019279795.1 Protopterus annectens
GATCTGCACAGTTGACAGGCATGGCCCACTGCCCACAGGGCCAGATGCTATGTCCATAGCAGTTGTTCAACAGGACATCATTACAACTCCTGACAACAGCTATATACACTGAGCAGAGTGGCGGAGGGGCATTGACTACAACTCTGATCTGAGATATATAAGTATCCTGTTTTTTGGCTTATTTATACTGATTATTGTTTCTAGCAATTTATATATATATAGCACTTTGTATTGCCTGCTGCATAGTTTTTACTGCATTTTATTGCTATTAACTAATCTGCATGGGTAACTGATTTGCTTGCAGTTAAAAGCATACTGTAGAGTCTCTTTGCTCCTTTATCTGTTTAAAAACTTTCATTTTGTGGCTTTCTGTAGTGTTTACTGTCTAAAGAGTGTAGGCTAATAGCTTTGGTATTGTCCTAGTTCAGATTTGCTGACTCTGGGCCTGTTTGTCTTTACAGTGATTTTTCAAAGCACATGAACAGGCCATCTTGAATTAGCAGAAGCCTTTCATTACCTTTCTGGCTACATTGCTTTAATTGGCTACTGGCTAGGGGGGCTGGTTCTTTTGTGCTTTTAAAAAAAAAGTTGTCTAAGGTTGTATCTTCTGGTATTTAAGTCCTAACTTTGAGAGGATTTCTGTCTATACACACTGAGCATAGTGGAAGAGGGGCGTTGACTACAACTCTGATCTGAGAAATATAAGTATCCTGTTTTTTGGCTTATTTATACTGATTATTGTTTCTAGCAATTTATATATAGCACTTTTTATTGCCTGCTGCATAGTTTTTACTGCATTTTATTGCTATTAAGTGATCTGCACATGTAACTGATTTGTTTGCAGTTAAAAGCATTCTGTAGAGTCTCTTTGCTCCTTTATCTGTTTAAAAACTTTCATTTTGTGGCTTTCTGTAGTGTTTACTGTCTAAAGAGTGTAGGCTAATAGCTTTAGTATTGGTTTCCACCCTCCCTCCCTGTTGGTGTGTTGTTGGTATACTTGGTGGCTTTGCAGTTGCCCACCCCTACTGTAAATTTGATCTGGGACACTTCTCCCAGTCTTGTGTCATTAGCTAATTCTACCTAATACAGAGATAACATCTGAGAAGACCTTCTGTTTCTCCTTTAAAAAAAATGCCTGAATCTCCTTGTGTTCTGACTGTGCTTCTCAAACATTTTGGAAATATAGAGTATATTTTAGAGCATTTATTATAACTGTATTTGCCTTAATATTGCTACAGCTCAAGTGCTCTAGGTTGCACTGCATCTGAATTGTTTGTGTGTTTTAGGTGCTTTTCTGTATATATAGACTTCTCTGTATATGTAGACTAGCTACTTATTCTGCTGTATTTCTGCCTCTTAAATAGTTTTTCAGTTGTGCACTTGCCTTGCTTCATTTAAAAACGTTTTAAATTGCTAATTTTGTAGAGTTTTAATTGCATTTACTGTTTAGGATTACACACTCCAAGTGTGTTAGCCTTTTCTGTGGTTATTTACTGTATTATTGCACTGTTTAGCCTGTTTTAACAAAAAAATATTATCTTGTTTGCTTTTTTCTCACCTTTCCTAGCCAGTCCAGATCCTAGGCTTTGCTTGTCTCATGACTTTATTTTCTGTGTTCAGAGCTATCCAGACCTTGCTGTGGTAGAGGGAAGTCCTACTGCTTATCAGTGGAAGTGGTGAGCATTGTACTGCCTACTTAACACTATAGGAGTGGTTTCTGGCTCCAAAATTGTAATTTTATTTGCCTTTTGGGGCTGATTTTTATCCCTTTCAACTTTCTGGCTTAAAAACGTGTGTGGTTGGACATTTTTCCCATCATGCAGCACTGCAAAGCTACAGGTAAACTATTCCAGGTGCCAGAAAGTCTGGTCTTCAAATTTTCCCATAGAACTAGCTGGTTTCTCAGTAGTAGCACTAAAATCTGAACCCCTGTGACTAGCACTTGCTCTAGAACCTGCTGGAAAGCACTAGGAAGCCTGAAACTGATGCAAGCACTCAACTCTCCTTGTCAATAAGGAGAAATTAATCATAGGCACTAAAC
Organism: Protopterus annectens; assembly: GCF_019279795.1. Classification (NCBI taxonomy): domain Eukaryota; kingdom Metazoa; phylum Chordata; order Ceratodontiformes; family Protopteridae; genus Protopterus; species Protopterus annectens. Next base: position 225,761,454 of record NC_056748.1, read on the forward strand.
AGTCTATAATTGCAAAGTACGTTGCAAAGGTAAGGGAAAACAGCTCTTATACTTTACAAAAAAAGCACCTAAACAGGCATGTCCAAGGGTCAGCTTCTGGTGAATTTTCCTGTCCACCTGGCAAATCTGGGCATACTGAGGTAATGTGGCAACTGCCTCATGTACAGAGACAGACCTCTCCTCCTACTACCCAACACTATAACCTGTGAGAGATGCACTTACATAGCCAAACTGGAATCAAAGCTCTCTCCGGCCAAGATTGTGCTAGACAGTCAAGAGGAAAAGGGTAACACCTGCACTACACCTCAAGCAACTCATAGCCCTTCAAAACCCACACCATCAACACCCACACATAGCAACACTAAACCCACATATGTGGAGGCCCTTAACATTAAACTGCGCAAGCAACAAGGACCTCTGAAGCTGAAACACAAACAAACACCAGTCACACCAAAAGTGACACATAGCTCACAACACTAGTGTGCCACCCAACAGCCCCTAAGGCAAGACAATGCACCCAACACTTTAATCATAGGTGACTCTATAGTGAGGCACACTGATGTCCCACTCACCAGGTTGAACAAGGAGAAAATTACAGTCAGCTGCCTGTCGTGTGCCAGGATCCGCCACATAATGCATGCACTCAAGTCATTCCACAACAAGTACAAATACGACTCTGTCATTGTCCATGCTGGACTGAATGACTTGAGACGTACCTCCCTGGACTACATGAACAGAGACATGGAAGAGCTCTCAGATCATGTGGCCCAGGCAGGTATGACCCTAGCCCTGAGTAGCATCCTGCCTTCGCCCAGAATGATACCACAGTATAAGGACAAAATGACTGACTTCAACAATTGGCTAAGCTTCTGGTGTCATTCAAAGGGGATCCAGTATCTGTCTGCCTGGGAAGACATGATCAACAAACCATGATGCTTTGCCAGAGATGGTCTGCACCTGTCACCCCTGGGATTCAGGTTACTGGCTAAAGCTCTTGTCACCCCTATATATTTTTTAGGCAATGTTCAAAGGATAAAACCAGCACCATAACCGATACAAGAATGCAAAATTTGACGGTAATGCTACTCAATGCTAGAAATCTAAACCTCAAAATACACTCTCTCAAAGCACTCCTAAAAATGGAGAACATTGATATCTGTGCAGTAACTTAGACCTGCTTCAAGGCTTCAGAGAGCACCCCTGCAATACCAGGCTACAAATCTTACCACACTTTTCAGCCACAAAACCAAGACTGAAAAACTAAACGTGGAGTGTCCATATTCACCAAGGATATTCACACCTCCAGGCTAGTTGCCCAACATAATGCATCTGAAATTCTCCAGGTGCAACTAACACTAGGTAAGACTGAAATCCAAATTGTAGCTTGCTACAGATCTCCACCATGCCCCAAGATTATCACTATACCATTATAAACATACTGAAAAATATTAAGATACAACCAAACACCCTAATACCAGGTGATTTCAACTACCCTGCCATTAACTGGGAAAACTACTCAGGTACAAACTCTTTTTCCCAATGGTTCTTGGAATTCATAAATTCCAACTCCCTGGATCAACTAATCCATTATCCCACCAGGGGCTCCAATATCTATGACCTGGTCATTACCAACATGGGAGATAGATACTTCACATCAGTGGTCATCCCCTCATTGGTCAGGTCTGACCGTAAGCAACTCACCCTTGATATCCACATCCCACCCCACCCTCCAGTAAGGAAACATCCTTAAAAGACTTTTCCAAAGCCAACTTCATGCTACTGAAGTCAGAAGTGACAAACTTCATGACACCCATGCAGACCGGATGTGAAAGTTTGACTGCAGAATCCTACACTAAGGTACTGTATGAGTACATCCACTCATGCATGAATCATGCCATCCCAAATAGAACCAAGATGCTCTCCTCCAAAAAAGGAAGACAATCTGGTGGTCACCTGCTATAAACAAACTATACAACAGAAGGAAGAAACTGTTGCAGAAAAGAGGAAAATCCCAGGATGCAAAAAACTCCCTCACCAGCCTCAGTAAGAAGCTGAGATCCCTCATAAAATCCTCAAAAGCTAGTTATGAAAATAAAATTGCCAAAGATTCCAAAGACAACCACAAGACATTCTATATTTATGTCAAGAATCTAAATGGCAATGCTCAGATCTGCTCTGTGCTTCAACAGAATGACATTAAATATACTGATCCCAAGGATCGATTTAGTGCCAACTTCAACCCCATCTCACCCCCTAAAGGGCCCATCTCAATACCAAAAGATTGCCAAATTCCAGTAATCACGGCCACACAGGTAGAAACTGCACTCTCCAAAGCTAAGAATACAGCATCCATGACACCAGATGACATCCCAGGCTGTATACTACATGAACTACAAAATGAACTGGCACCTCACTTAAGTGTCATGTTTAATCATAGCCTCACATAAGGCTTCCTGCCCACTAAGTGGCGCACAGCTACAGTTATCCCACTCCACAAGGGAGGATCCACCTTGGATCCCGGGAACTACTGTCCCATCAGTCTGACAAGCTTGATCTGCAAGGGCATGGAACGCATTATCATGGAACTTATAAACAAAGACATTGGCAACCTTCAAACACTGGACCCCACCCAGTTTGGGTTTGTGAAGGGCCGATCTTGTCTCCTGAACCTGATTGACTTCTTCGAATCTGTCTCCAGAGCTGTGGATGAGGGTAAGGTGATCCACACAGCCTATCTGGACTTTGTCAAGACCTTTGACACCACCCCCTACTCTGGAATCATAGATAAACTTACTAAGGTGGGGATAAGTCCCTATGTCACTCGATGGGTTGCCAACTGGCTTACTGACAGAACCCAGACTGTAAAAGTAGCTGACTCCAAATCCAGCTCCAGACTCGTGACAAGTGGAGTACCTCAGGGTTCAGTCATGGGACAACTCTTGTTTGGCATCTACTTCTCTGAAGTACAGGCCAACACTAATTGACTCTGGCTAACCAAGTTTGCAGATGACTGCAAACTGGGAGCCATTATTGAATCCCCAAATGATGTGGATATTCTACAAAAAGGCCTTACAGAAACAGATGCCTGGTGCCAGAGCCATCAGCTCAAGCTTAATGCCAAGAAATGTATAGTTATCCCCTTTTGAAAAAAAAAACATGTACCCATGAATTACCACATAGGTGACAGTACAGTAAACATCAAAAGTGTGATGATAGACTTAGGGCCAACGGTGGACAGTGGTCTCACTTTCGATAACCACATCGCCTAAACAGTCAGGAAATCCTTCTATGTAGCACACCTCATCACTAAGGGATTTTCATCCAGAAAAAAAGGAGGTCATTATCCCACTGTACTCAACCCTCATTAGACCCATTATAGAGTATAATGCCCCATTTTGTATGTTCCTCACAAGACATCTGCAACAGCTGGAAAGGCCACAGAAATACCTCACTAAAAGAATCACAGGCCTATAGCAGATGCCATATGCTGACCATCTAAAAAATCTCCAGCTATACTCTGTGGTATATAGTCTACTCAGAGGCGATCTCTACTTAACATACAAGGCCATGTCAAACCTTGAGCTGTTGGACATGCTCCACTTAAAGAAATCCCAATCCCTCATAGCCACATGCTGCAGGGATCTAAACCTTGTCATCACAATGAACAAAACATGCTGGAGGAATAGGTTCCTGACCCAGAGACTCCCCATACTCTGGAATAGACCACCCATACAAGTCAAGCACAGTGTCTCCTTGGCCCTCTTCAAAAGGAACCTTGATGATTGGATGGGAGATAGGAAATTTACCCCAGGGATCATGTCAGTCACCCTGCTAGACAGGGTTCCAGAGAAGTAAATATTGTGGGAAGAAATATCCAGGGAATTGTTATTGCTAGGCTTGTATAGGCCCTAGGGCCGATAGCCTAGTACCAGCCTATGAACCTATGATGGCAAGTATAAATCTTTCCACATAATCTATCCCATTATTATAGACCAAGTACTACATTCAATTACATGCACATATGTTTCACATACATGTTGTAGTATTGTCCACCCTTCTGAGTACACTTTTATGTGTCTTCTTAGTTATATAGGGTTGCTTTGTAGTTTTAGTTGGTTTAGATAATTTTTTTTCCTGTTTGTTTTTCTCTCTCTCTCCACTATAGGGATTGTGCTGCTTTGAATAGATTGCAGCATAAATTTAGTAGGTGATGCACATGATCATCTGATGGCCTCTGCACCAATCAGTGTTCACCACTTGCTACTTGCATGCAGCCAGCTGTGTAGTACTTCCAAGTACCACTGTCATGGCAACTCACTACTATAAATTACAACATCATGTGGGCGTTGTCCCTTTACCTTTCCTGTAAGGAAGATATCCCTCCTGTGAGTAGGCAGCAGTGTTACAGACAGCAGGTAGCAATACCTTTTACAACAGGACTTGCAGACACAGGCCAACTACATATTTTTATGAGGTTCCAGACCTACGGACAGTATGAGTAGTGTTGTTATATGCATTGTATACTGCTAGTTTTATAGGGTTTGTATGTACATGCTAGTTTAGCAGGGAATATTGCCTGTCTAAACAGGTCTCAACTGTGGGCCTATCAACATGATGGCCAGAGGATTGGCTGCTATGTTTTGTCTGTTCACCACACAGGTCTTGTCTTAGATATATCAGTGGCATTCTGTCTGTTGAGTGCTATCAGTACATGGCTACATCCATTTGTGTTTCTGACTTTATATTCCTGAATTTATGGCAGAGCAGATGACTCAACATTGATCTGTTCTGCCATAAATATTCCCTCTCTCCAGTCCATCACCCAAACAACCTTTCATAACGTTGAAAAATGGTTTATGCAGCACTGCCTCCTCCTTAATCCCCAAAAAACAAAGCTTCTTCTCTTTACTCCTACTAACAAATCTCCTACACCTCTCTTTACTATCACCTCAGATAATGCTACCTGCATTAACCCTGACAATACCACTCGACTATTAGGGGTAACCATTGACAACCATCTTAACTTTGATGACCAAATAAATAGTACTATTAAAGCTGTTAATAAAAAAATTGGGACACTCTACAGAATTAAACCCTTCCTTACCCCAGCAGCTAGAAAAACCATTGCACAGACCCACCTGCTCTCCACCCTTTTTTATGCTTTGGCTATATATACCACACTATCTAAAAATAACATCAATAAACTCTCGACCTGTTATAACAGTATAGCTAGATTCATTAATGCAACTCCCCTTAGAACCCACCACTGTTATAACCTGAAACAACTAAATTGGCTAGAACTAAATAACCACCTACTTTACCAACAACTACTTATCATTCATAAAACCCTTCATTTCCCTGAAAATACTCCAAGCCTGGCTAGACTTATTTCTCCATATAAGAACCTAAACACACTTCGTTCTGCCAACAAGTTTCTAGTATCCATAACTAAATCATATAATAAAGCTGGGGATGCACTATTTTCAAATTCCATAGGGAAACACTGGAATCTAATCCCTCAAGAAATAGCTACTCTACAGTCCACCTCTCTGTTCAAAAGACAAATCAAAGCACATCTTACTTCTCAATGGCTATGTCCCTGTACCAATCCTGATTGAAAGTATGTCTCAATACGCCTTATTATTTTTCCTTCCTGTCCCCTTACTGGCCCTACCTGAAGCTTTCTGGAGTTGAGAGTTGAATCCTAAGGGATGCCTATATTTCTTATTAACTTTAGTATGTAGTTCTTATTTTTTGTTGTATAACTTGACTTAATATTTTTTAAAATGTTATAGATATCCTCTCTTGTACCTTGTATAAATCTATTAAGAAAATTGTTATAAATCACTGTAATTTTATCTATACTGGAGCTTTTCTCCCCGGGCCTCTACTGTAAACGGATATATGTCCAGCTAGACTAGCCCGGTCAACAAATGTAAAATAAATAAAAAATAAAAATAAATAAAAAAATAAAGATATGTTGCAACCAATACTGTAACACCAGCAACTTTCACAGTGTATAACAACAATATTGCAAATATAGATCTGTGTTCCAGACTCTGTCCTCCACCTATATAACAGGCTTTGTCCATATGTCATGCAGTAAGAGGTTAAGTAGTGGCCTATCATTATGTAGTGCTGGCATTCCTGCCATCATTCCAGTGATGTTGCGGACCCCCACACATATTGTGGGGTAGGGTCCATATATATGTGTGCTACAGCTGGACAAACCGTGTGTGATCTTGTACAGTCCAGAAGTCAGTGCATGTAACACTGTTATATGCCCTTGTAAGTCATTCTATGAGGGAGGGGTATGCACCATTTATAACCTAGGCTGTAACAACATGTGAGGGATATCAGTAGTAAGACACCTTAAGTTATATGGCTGTACATTTTCATACATTTCATTATGGGAATAGTGGTGGGATAGTGCTTACTGTCTTACTGACAGTTCTGTTTGTCAGAGTAATAGTGATGTTTTAAGTTAAGCATTATGTAACAGATACGTTTTCATTGTGACAACTTAATTCTTTTCCCCCTAAGGGTTGGGATACAGAGTGTAATTGGAGGCTGCTGAACTACATCTGCATTAATTAGTGTTGATTGATTCTTATCTTCCAGGCTAGTGTTTCTTTACTGTTGTACTATTTGATGGCCTTGGCTTGGACAGCAACATATGTTATGCTTTAACATTACTGTATAAAATGTTTTGCTTGAGAGTTGCATTGCTCAGTTAGTATGTATTTCAAACACCTAACTGCTATATGAAATGGCAAATACAATTAAAATAGTACACAAATAAACAGTTCTATGTATGCAAAGCTGTGTGTTGTGTCATATCCTTTAATTTCTCTGGGGATATATGTTTCATGCAATAATTGTCTTTTGTATGAGAATCAAATACTGTCTATTTTAAAACGCAACTGTAGGAATACTGGCTGATCCATATGCTGTGCACCCACTAAATATGTATCTTCCTATACATATCTATACATTGTAATATATGTATATGTGTGCATGTGTATACACACACACACACACACACACACACATATATATATATATATATATATATATATATATATATATGTGTGTGTGTGTGTGTGTGCATATATGTGTGTGTATATGTATCATTGGAATGTTTACTGCTTTCACATTGTACATTCCCTATTGTAGACAGGCTGTTCTGCATGATATCTTATTGATATCATCCTGACATCATACAGATGAGATGGAGTACTGTTAACTCCTTGTGGCTATGTTGTGTAGCGTCCTCGTTATGAGATTTGCAAGTGTTGGTATTGTGTTGCAAGGCAGATCTGTTCAGCTGTGGAGGAGGGGATGATATCAATAATTACAAGATGTATTTCATTTGGGCCCCCTCACTAATGGTGTCTTTGGTCATATATATATATATATTTGTTGTGTTCCTTTATATATATATATATATATATATATATATATATATATATATATATATATACATATTTATTTACACACACACACATATATATATATATATATATATATATATATATATATATATATATATATATATATATATATATATATATATATATATATATATATATATATATATATATATACATATATATATACACAAACACACACACACACACACACACACATATATATATATATATATATATATACACACAAAACACACACACACACACACACACACACACACACACACATACATACATCTACATATATAAATACATTTCCTTTACTGTTGAATGACTGTGCTGGATGATATGTTTGAGAAAACATCAGATTTATTTATATCTGACATGGCTTAGTAGTAAATCACTTTGGCTATAGTGTGCAGGGTCCTGGTTTTGAGACTTAGAAGGGCTGCTTATTTTGTTGATGGCCAGAACATGGGCTGTTGGAGACAGAGTGATTAAGGCACTTTGAAGCAGTTGTAAGTGGGTTTGCGTGGGTTTTATGCGACAGTAAGCAATGCTAACTTCAGCTTAAATATGCTTACAGAGAGTTAGCCTCAAAATTGCTTATTCTGTGTTGGCATTGCTTTCCCCCACGCAAACAGCCTTAAACCCGCTTACTACTGCTTAAACATGCTTACTCCCGCTTACCCCCATGCTAATTTCTTTAAAAGAAAACAAAAAAGGGTGATAGGAAAGTGGTGAAAAAGGGGCACAAACAGGGAAAGACAATAGGGAAATTAGCTAGGGATGTAGGGAAGGTGCATAGCTGTCCGTTTCTTCTACAGGAACCGCTGTGCATATACACTGAATTTGGAGATAGATTTGGACACTCAAACCCCTGAGATAGGGGTGAGGACAATAATAATATGTTGTGAAGTCAATTACACATATTTTGGCAATTGCTCTCATAAACTTTTAGTGAGTTACTACGAAAGGTTTATTTTCATATATATTGTCTGAATATTTACAGGTCCGACAATCAGTTATATGTCATTAAAAGCTGCCTAACATTCAGAGATCATCACACTGATTTGCCAGGGGGACAGGGTAAAAGGCAGTGGACATGGGCCATATATCTGGACATTCTGAACAAGTCTGTGCAGTTGAGGGATATGATTATGCATACAACTTACTACCACTCCCAGGATTTGAATCATGGCTGGGTCTGCTAAAAATAAAACAGTGTACATCACAGTTGAGTGTGCTATTTACATATTGCAGTGTATCTCTTCACTGTTTTCTGTCTATAAGTCTCTCAAGGTTTTACAATCTGACCTTGTAATTACAACAGTCTTATACAGGAATTTTTAGACATTTTTATTATGTAGCATAGTGTGGGTGACAGTAATGACTACTACATTATTATTCAGGGAAACTGCAACATTAACAATGCCATACAATACCAGAATAAACATTACCAGTCCAGGATTTCAATCTTTATTTCCAAGCATAGTTTTCTTATATGACAGACCTGTGGAGGGAATGTTTGTTAACACTGCCTGAATGTTGCCATACATATTACCAGATTCAACATTATTATTATACATATACGTCTCACTCTGTTACTGCACAGACTATGGTCATAGCTTTACAACATGGGGGTAGAGATGCTACATCTTCTTCTTTTGGATTTTCCTGGTTAGGGGTCACCATAGCAGATCACCTGTCTGCTCATGATTGGCAGAGAAGTTTTACGGTGTCGAGTTGCCAGCCTGGCACCCAATCTTTCACAGAAGGCACACACATGCACACACTCATGCTTAGGGCCAATTTAGAGTGTCCAATCTACCTACAGCATGTCTTTGGGATGTGGGAGGAAACCCACTTGATCACAGGGAGGACATGCAGACTCCGCACAGAAGGCACCCCAGCCGTGGATCAAACCAGAGAACCTCTTGCTGCAAGGCAGAAATGCTAACCACTGCAGGGGATAGAGATAGCACATCATTTATCATTTTGGTGAGTTGCTAGAGTGACAGGTTTGTTCTTATAGATATTTTTCTGATGGTTGTAATGTGTGACAATCGGTTGTATGTCATTATATGCTGCCTAAACTTCTGGGATCATCCCACTGATTTGCCAGGGGGAAAGCGTGATAGGCAGAAAAGTTAAGCCAGTTATCTGAGCATTCTGAAAACAGCTGTACAGTTGAGGGGTATGATTATGCATACAACTTACTACCACTCCCAGGATTCGAACCTTGGCTGTGTGTGCTAAAAATACAACAGTTTATGTCACAGTAGAGTGTGCTATTTGGATTTTGCTGTGTATCTTTTCACTGTTTTCTGTCTGAGTCTCTCTCAGTTGTACAATATGACCTTGTGATTACAACAGTCATATACAGACATTCCTACACATTTTATTTATGTAGCACAGTGTGGGTAACAGTGCTTAATACAACAGTACTATTAACAGAATGCAGCTCTACATTACCATATGATACCAGAGTAAATACAAGCAGTCCAGGAGTTAGACCTTTATTGGCAGGCTGTTACCCTTTTATTTACATACACCCTCTTCCTGCCATATTGTCTGGTTTATTCAGTACATCCCATACATAATACAGGTTTCATACTGGCCAATAACGTTCTTACACTTTTAGATTTATTTCTTATGACAGTACATGCAAGATTATTACTAACCTACCTCATGATGCAGCCTTTGCAGCCTGCACGCATGGGCTTCCTAATTCACAGCCCACTCTGCTGCATCTGTCAGAGACATAGAGGAATATTTAGCCATACCTATATGTCTCTGACAGATGCAGCAGAGTGGGCTGTGCTGCATCTGTCAGAGACATAGAGGAATATTTAGCCATACCTATACATAATATACATGAGCTAGAAAATTATTAAACAGTTAGTAGAATGAGTACTTACACACTGCTGGGACATCACCCCTCTGCCTAGCTTCTTGGATCCACTTATCCAAGAGCTCCCTCTTCCTCCATTTCAGGTCGACATAGTGATGCCTGACCTGCTCACCAGTTCGATGGATACCAGTGGCACTGATGAGGTCACTGGTGAGACAGTCCCAAGCTTCCGCTTTATATTGGGAAACCTGGTACTGGCCCTGCAGCAGTCTCTCTTCATGGCCTTTTAGCAGGATTCCTGCCATGACCTTAGACTCCTGGATGCTCCAGCTCTGCGCTCAGAAGCACAATCCTTCCCAAACACTGGCCATTGTGCCTACAGGAAGAAGCTGCAACCAGTTATGAGATGTATTCCTGCCTGTGGGGGTTAAATAGGGCCGATTTCCCACACTTTGCTTTAATTGGTCGATTCTGAAAATGGTAAGCTATGAGCAAACCTACTTACCTAAGGTTGGCATTGGTTAAAGGGCCATACCAATGGGCAAATCTATTTAGCTGGGCTATCCATTGGTTACACCTAGTAAGCAGAGGTGTGCAATTCTTAGCATTGCTTATTTTTAATGTTCCACACTATTTGCTGTTTGGCATTGATTTATCATTCATTATATGTTATAAATTTGTTTCATATCTGTGATTCATGTGTATGTATTTTGTATGGGGCACTGGTGTTTATCAGCGGATTTCACCACTTTATTACACTGACACCTCACATCTGGACATAATGCAGTACTCCGGTTTACAAATATATGTTATTTAGTAGGTTATACAACATAAAAATTGTTTATAAATTCATTTCACATGTAAAATGTGATTTTGCTATAGTGAGGATCAGCTTGGAAATACCTCAGTGTTATATACAGCTCATATGGCATAGTGGTAAAACACTGTGGCTATGCTGTGTAGGCTCCTGGGTTCAAGACTTGCAAAGGCTGCTAATTTTGTTGCTGGGCAGAACAAGGGCTATTGGATAATGACTAACTAAGGCACTTTTAAGCAGTTATAAGCAGGTTTGCATGACAGTAAGCAATGCTAACTTCCAGTTAAATATGCTTACAGAGAGTTAGCCTCAAAATTGCTTATTCTTTGTAGGCACTGCTTACCCCCATACAAACATCTTTAAACCCCTTTCTACTGCTTAAAAGTGCTTACTCCAGCTTATCTCATACTAATTTCTTTAAATGACAGCACAAAGAGGTGAGAGTAAAGAGGTGTGCAATGCTTAGCATTGCTTATTTTTAATTTTACACACTGTTTGATGTTTGGCATTGATTTATCATTCATTACATATTATAAATTTGGTTGGTATCCCTGAATAATGTGTAAGTATACTGTATGGGGCACTTGTGTTTATTAGGGGATTTCACCACTTTATTACAATGACACCTCACATCTGAACTTAATGCAGTACTCCAGTTCACAAATATATGTTATTTAGTAGGTTATACACAAAATAAATGTTTATGAATTACTTTCACATGTAAACCAGGAATTTGCTACAGTGAGGGTTGAACCAGGAATGACTGCTTACAAAGTGAGTGCTCTAACCACTACACTATAGCAGTACTGCTTCTATTGCATCAATCTTGTTATTTAACTTCCTGTGCTGTTTAAGCTGGAGTATGTGTAGCTTAGCAATGGCACACCCACGCAGCTACTGTTAAACTTTATCGCTTTTATAGAAACAAAATCTTGTAGTGTTCTTTTGTCTATACCCTTCACAAATATCCCTGCTACTGCTGCACCTGTTATTTTGTTAGCTTTCTGCTTCATGGGTGGGCATACCTTTCAACCTCTTGGAGTGCAAACTCTGGGCAAACCCTGAAATGATGGGGGTAGAAATGGAGGGATAGATTTAACATATTCCTGTGGATTTCTGCATGCATCTGTACATTCTACAGCTATCCTGATGTGTTTGGGGTGCTATGAGCATTCTCACTCATTTTAATTGTTGAACGGTAATTCTTGAGTGCAGGGGTGTGTATATTGTGAGACCTCTGCTCTTAAGCACACCCCCAGCTCTTGTTCATGGCTCCATGTTAGTTTAGGAGCACAGGCAGTGCGCCTTCGTAAATATGCATGGCGTGCTGCAGTGCTGCACTTAAATGGTCGTTTCTATGCAGGAATAACTTATTCCTGCATGGAAGATTAGTGAATCCTCGGGGTATAATGGTGGTTAATCTTCTAAATGAAGGGCCACATGGCTCCTTTAAGTCAAGACATGGGATTTTACATTAATGGGAGGGAAGACTACACAGATGCAATCTATGACACCATTAAATTTACTGTGATGTAATGTGAATGGATTGGTAAGTGGCAATAAAAAAGAAAGGGATTTGACTACATTAGGAAGAGTGGAGTGCAGAGTGCAGATAGTGTTGCTGCAAGAAATTCACCTAAATAGACAAGAACATGAAGACTTTGTACATAAAAGTGGAAGGATAGGATATGTTGCAGAATGTTTTGGAGACCATAAAAGAAAGTGCTAATTTTAATTTAAAAAGGTCCACATTTACCAATAAACAAGGTAGTTATGTTAGATATGTTATAGTGATAGGAATATGGTCAGGAATTTGAATTGTCTTGGCATTTATCTACCTGCTACGTGATTTACAATAAAAAGTATTTAAGAGATTCTAGGGAAGACAGTAGCACTATTGCAGACTCTGGCAGTTCTGATTGGAGACTGAAGCATGGTCTGTAATGAAACAAAAGTTTCAAGTGGACTGAGATTGGGGGGCAGTCTACGAAAGGGTGATTTTTAGGGACCATCTAAAGAGTTTTGGCCTACAGGATATTTTTATGGGATATAGTCAAGGAGTCGAATTCAGCTACTCTGTGCCTTTGTATGGCATTTGGTCTAGACTTGATAGCGGTCATATAACTAAAGCACATGCACATTCGATTTAGGGGTGTAAAACACACCTAATTTTGCTCTCTGATCATGTGCCATACAAAAGCGCACTAATTCATCTTAAGGATTTGAAGCAGCAGCAGAGAGTGCATACAATAGGAGAAGAGATTGAAGCCCAAATAAAGAGGTTAAAAGGGCAGGTTCAAGACTGTTTACTCCAGCTTTATCCCAGCTGATTGGAAAATGGCCTTTATTCCCTTCCACAAAGGTGGTGCTTCCACTGACCCTGTGAACTATAGACCTATTAGCCTGACTAGTGTTATCTGCAAGGCCATGGAGGGAATAATCATGGACCTCATCAACAAAGATATAGGTAATCTCCAAACACTTGACCTACTCAGTTTAGATTTGACAAAGGGAGATCATGTCTGTTATACCTGGTGGACTTTTTTGAGACAGTCACCAAGACCCTGGACAAGAGGAAATCTGAGTATACAGCCTACCTAGACATAGCCAAGGCTTTTGACACTATCCCCCACTCTGACATCATTGACAAACTCACCCAGCTAAATACCAACCCTTATATCATTAAATGTGTGGCTAACTAGCTCACTGATAGAACATATATAGTCAAAATAGTGGAATCCACCTCCAACAGCAGACCTGTAAGCAGTGGTGTTCCACAGGGATCAGTCCTGGGACTTCTACTCTTTGGAATCTATTTCTCCAAAGTACAAGCAAAAACTAAAGGTCCGTGGCTGACAAAGTTTGCTGATGACTGCACACTGGGAGCAGTCACAGAATCTACAAATGATGTCAACATCCTACAACAGAGTCTGACACAAACAAATGACTGGTGCCAAAGTCATGTCCTTAAACTCAATGCAAAAAAAATGTATTATCATCCTTTTCAGTAAGACTGATGTTCCTGATAACTACCACATCAATAGCAACACGTAATGTACACACTCAGTTGTGAGAGACCTAGGCACACAGGTTGACAGCAATCTGACCTTTGAGCACCATGTCTCCACACTGGTAAAAAGGGCATTCTATAGTGTTCATCTTATAAGTAAGGGCATTGCCTCCTGGAAAAACAAAGAAGTTATAACCTAACTGTACTCTTCCCTAGTCAGGCCAATAATTGAGTACAAAGCACCTTTTAGTATGTACCTTTCCCAGCACCTGCAGCAATTGGAGAAACCACAAAGATCCCTCACAAGGAAAATTCAAGGTTTTCAGTATCTGTCTTATTTAGATCATCTGAAATCACTGTCACTTTATTCTGTTTCATACAGACTACTGACATGCAATCTCTGCCTTGCATATAAGGCAATCTCTGACCCTGCTTTATTAAAAATGCTGCATATCCGCAAGTCAAATGGTACACAAGTTACTCACTCTAAAGACCTTAACCTGGTATGTGACATTAATAGAACCTGCTGGAGGGACAGATTTGTCTCACAAATGTTACCACACCTTTTTAACAGACTCCTGCTTCATGTCAAACAGAGCACCTCACTGACCCTCTTCAAATGCAATGATTGGATTGGTAACCATAAATTCACCCAGGGGTTCCACCTGTGTCCCTACTGGACACGAGCATTAGGTTTCTGATCATGGAAATAAGGGTAGAACTTGGCTAGGCTTGTAAGGGGCCTAGGGCCATTAGCCTAGTGACTTGCTATGATCCTATGATCCTATGACAGCATATTGCACTAAGGTGTCAATATTTTGAAACCAATCCTAAACAGAAAAAAACATTAGCCCTGAATCTTCGACAACAGAAAGTTAGTTAAATGATTACTCAGCTAAGACCAAGGGAACTGGGAAATTAGAGTAGGACCCAGATACAATTATTCAAATTTTGTTTGATTATTATACTGAATTTTACCAGTGTACACTGTAGATAACATACAGATGAGAAGAAATGGATGAATATCTCATGGGATTAGGACTGCCTCAGTTACCCCAGGATGAAAAATAGAATGATAAAACAAATTAGTATTGAAAAGATAAGACTTGCCATAAGACAGTAGAAAGTGGGAAAAATACTAGGGAAAGATGGCACTCCGATAGAAGTTGTTGTGTCTTTTCACGGTTAGGGGTCGCCACAGTGGAACTCCAGTCTGCTAATGATTGGCAGAAGATTTTTACATGCCGAGTTGCTAGCCCTGATGCACAGCCTTCAATGAAGGTACGCCCATTCATGCATGTCTCCACACAGAAGATGCTCTAGCTGAGAATCGAACCGGACAGTGTATTACTGTGAGGCATTAATGCTACCACAGCACCACCACCACCACATTCTGATAGAAGTATGGAAGATAAAAGTAGAAAGGGGGCAGTAAAGGTCTTGCATAGACTGTTTAATAATATATTAAAAGTTGCAGAAATTTTCAGATCATGCAGGAAGTGGTATTGGTTGTACTACATAAACAAGCTAAAGAAACATTAGATCCTAAATCTTTTAAATCATAACAATAAGGCTTACATGACTATATTAGCTGATAGATTGGCAAAACATTTCCCCGGCATCATTATGTAGACCACTGTGGATTTCTATGTGCCAGGCAGATTTTAGACAATATCAGAGGAGCCCTTATGACACAAACAGATGCTGAGCAAAATAACAACTCATTGGTTTTAATAAGAAGTGATGCAGAGAAAGCATTTGATCACATTATTTGGAAATTTCTAGAAAATGTGTGTGTGTGTGTGTGTGTGTGTGTGTGTGTGTGTGTGTGTGTGTGTGTGTGTGTGTGTGTGTGTGTGTATGGGTCTACTTCAGAACACTGGAAAGCCAAAAGACTGAAAATTCAAAATACTGAACACATTTTTAATGTAGGGGCAAGCCCCCCTGTGCCTCTCATGTGAGCAGCTGCACCCCCCCCCACACCCCTAGCTAACTATATATACCAACTCCAAGATCGCACAACAGTGGAGAAGGGGCAAATTCCATCATTTAGTATTTTGAATTGTCAGTCTTTTGCTTTTTCAGTCTTCTGAAGTAGCCTCATACATACACGCACACACACACACACACACACACACACACACACACACATATATATATATATATATAGAGAGAGAGAGAGAAACACTCATGAAAAAATATAAGGCATTTCAACATACATGCGGGAAATGATTCAGAAAAATATTACATTATTTACAGGTGACATCCTAATCTGGAAAAAGACTTAGAAGGAATTTTTCAGATATTTGATACATATGGTAAGCTGACAGGTTATAAAGTTGATCAAACAAAGACAAAAGCTTTATCAATTATGTCCCACCAATGCATTTAGTGCAGTCCTTTCCCTTCCTATGGAGGCATTAAAAAGTGAAATATCTGGGAGTCTTGTTAAGGCCATGAGTGGCTGAAGCAGCTGGAGAAATGTGGTCCGACACAGCAAACAGAAAAATATTCATGATAAAAGGTAGGAGATTATTAGGTTTAGACACAAGTAATAAAATACAAGCAGTTAAAATTATTGCAGTCCCACTGGTTTTACATTTTGCTCAAGCATATTTTTATCAGGTAAGTAGAGAAATATGAAAGAGATTAGAAGCTGAGCTGAAAGTTTTTTTTATTGGAAGGAAAAAAAAGCTGGGTAAGATGGAAAGCAATAATAGCCCCAGTTCAATACAGAGGATTGGGAAAGCCATATATGATGGCTTGCCATAAAGGTATACAATCCAGACTTATTTGTTTGATGCAGAACAGTTAGTACATACCCAAATGGAAGGGTATATGGCTGGATAAAATGAGGACATTAACTCATTCTCTCCAGTACAGCTCTTTTGAGTGTGTACCTTTAACTCCCAATGGACGTGACTTGAGCCTTTAAAAAATGAAGTTATCACCTTACAATTCTAACAAATACTCACTAACATAGGTCAAATATCAACACAATTGTGTTTGCCATCATATATGCTTCAAGATAAAATGTTCAGATGCCTTGTATGTAGCATGGTTTTGGAATTATTAATGCAAATATGAACAAGTAATATTTGATGCCTAGAGGAGCAGTAGGAGGTAACTGCAGATGCACCTGGAGGCATCACTCAGATGTAATGAGTTTAATACTGGGGAAACCGTGGAAGTATGTCTGACTTTGGAAAAGACATGTGGGAAACATATGTCCACATATATATTAAAGGATTTCAAAGTGTACTGCCCTTAACAGGGAAATAGGGCAATGGACAATGTTGATGCTTCTAATCAGATACGACACAAAAAGTCATGACAGGAATATAGTCTCTGCTCTCATCTTCTGTAGTGTGGAGAAAGAAGAATTCTGAGCCATGATTTTGGGGGCATATGCAGTGGGGGAGCGTGAATTAATAGCATGAGAAGAAGCAAAAGAGATGTTCAATCTAGATGAGACTGACAGCATAAGGTACTAAGATACCTGGGACTGAAACAGGAGTTAAAGGATAGAAACAGGTTACAGGCATTTGAGAAACCACAACTGATAGAATATATTACAGAAGCACATACAGAGTAATAGTCAAGGAAGAATTTGACAAGTATGGCTTACCAAGGGCTGAAGGAATTAAAGGCAGAAACTACACCACATTCAAAACAATTTGGGAAAGACAGTTGCAAAAGATGTACTCTAATAAGAAATGGTCTGAAATCTGCTTAACTTCCAGAAAGGCCAATAAAGCTGCAAAATTTAGAATTTTTGGATGGACGTGACTGTAAAAATATTTTCATACCTCACATAGATAAAAGAAGTATTTCCCAGCAGCCACTAGGCCTGCTGGATGTGTGATATGGCAGAAAGGGGTAGAGGGGAGTGCATCATTTGGGATGGCAAAGCTCTACCACAATTCTACAATATCTGGTTAACAAAATGATGCAGGAAGATATGGAAATAAAGAAAGAACTGATGGGTCTTGCGCTGGTGTAGGAAACAATTACCCCAACATATCAGAAATATACTAATGCCACTATTTATAGTGGTGAAAAAGGAATAACTAAAAGATGTTAATCACAAAATATTCATATAATTGAGGTTATTACAGCACTGATGGATGAACTTAAACAAAAAGGAGTTGAATGAGAAAAAACATAGGTATAGCAGATGAATATCCAAAAATGGAAGTTATAACAGGGGTTAAGTAATGACTAAGGTAGCCAATGATTAAATAGAGCAGTACAATGAGCACATAAGAATCCAGCCACCCACAACTCCTTTTTCCAATTTTCTGAAATGGGTTTTAGGTGTCATTTCACCACTAACAATCATCTAGAGCCAAGGTTTACAGCACCGGGTGGCTAGCCCTGGCAAGGTAATTATTCCACACCACACACTCACACCTATGGCCAGTTTAGATGGCCCAATCCACCTACTGCATGTCTTTGGAATGTGGGAGGAAACTGGAACACTCAGAGGAAACCCACATGAACACAAGGAGGATATGCAGGCTTTGGACAAAAGGTAACCCAGCCAAGAATCATACCGGGAAACCTCTTTCTGTAAGGTGACAAGGATATCCACTGTGCCAAGAATATTAAAGGATAAATTAAGAGTGAGTTAAGATTGAGACATTTAGAGTAAACAGAGGTGGGGTAAAACATGAGAGGAAAGCTAGGGACATATACAAGTAGAATCAAAGTTTAGTAGGTTGTCTATATTTTCATTTGTTACTTGGGAGGGGGTTAGAGTGCTATGCCTTTTATGTATTAAATGAACAGTACCGAGTAAAAACGATGCATGGATCGTGTTATATGGGATAAAGATAATAGTTCTATTGATGTAAAATTATAAACATGAAACGATGATTACATCTATAGGTTATGTACTCACCAACTGCCTAGTTTAGATTTATCACAAGCATGTATTACCGACATTTCAGCTGCTTGTAAAGGCAGATTGGTGGGTGCTTGATAGTGCACCATGCATGAGGATTGCACTAGATGTACTATATGTTATTGGATACTAAAATAAAGGTGCATCTGTGATGCCCGCACCCTGGCCCAGCAATCAAGGAGCCTCAATCCTCACCACTAACACCAGAGAGGGCGTCTCATATAAGAGAAAAGGATAACAAATACACACAGTAAAGTACAATTTCCCTTACGTGCACACAGAGATCACAGTCAGTCTGGGGCTGGTTGCTCCCTTGCTCCCCAGGTCACCAATAAGACTCCCCACTGGCACAGCTATAGGGTCCAGATCTCAGCATAGCTGGCAAGCTAA
This sequence comes from Protopterus annectens, assembly GCF_019279795.1. Lineage (NCBI taxonomy): Eukaryota > Metazoa > Chordata > Ceratodontiformes > Protopteridae > Protopterus > Protopterus annectens. Next base: position 225,780,861 of record NC_056748.1, read on the forward strand.
CCTCCAGTGTCCGCTCTGTCAACCAGTGCTTCATGTCCCTGCCCAAGTAGCTGACACACACACGCTTTGAGATAAGTATTTATACAACTTCACAGGCACTCATGGGAAAGGCTGACACAGATCCTCCAGCTGTGCCCCTTTACCCAGGCTATATGGTAGTAATTACTGCCACCACCATCTAATAATTATCAAGTACACAAATGCCCTTAAAAGGGTGTCCAATTATTACTGTGCAATATTATTATCCAATTGGTAAGTGTGACTAATCAGTCGTAAGGCTTATTAGAGTGGCTTAGTCCAGGATCATTTATAAGCATGCAATGTACTCTAGCGCTTACTTATTTCTACACAAACCAGCCACAGGTAAAAGTTTTTTTTAAATATTTAATAATAAATATTTAAAACACAAGACAATACTACTACATCGCAGTGCTATTCAAGAGTTCAGAGATAACACAGAAACTTAAAACAATTCAGTAGTACAGTTCTGACATAACAGAAAAACACTTAGTCTAATCTTTATAATCCTAGCTATTTCTAAAGAAAACATAATTTTAAAGTAACTTACTTACATAGAGCAAGGCAGTGCTGAGTTAGATAGTTAGACAAAAATGCTTAACAATCTCTGGTTCTCACTGTTGAAATTGAAACTCCAGTTCTGATAAACATTACATCATCTTTTCCACCCTTCCTGGAGTTCCCAGGCTACACATTAACTGCATTTACATTCTTTTACACTTAGAGATATAAAGGACATTCCATATGTAAATTCTGGTCATTAATTTTAGCCTTAAAACAATAGGCAGGATGCTTACTCCAGACTCATCGACTCCAAATTCTAACTTCAAAGGAACCGATATAAAGTAATTTAATTTCAAAGGACCAATAAGAAATTTTTTCTTACAGCAGATGGCAATGTTGCCACATTGTTGAAAGAGCATTTCTTTACATTTAAGACAGAAGCCTGTATTTTACATTTATACTTACAGATGCCAAAATTATGTATCAAATTATATTTGACTAGGCTGGCAGCCTTCACCCTTCTCTACCAGTCTTCACAGCATCAAACAAATGCATTAGAACAAGCAGGAGTTTTGGGTTAAAGCATGTTTGTGCACAGGAGTGGAACAGCAGCCCTGAAAGAGTAACCTGTAAAATTTGATTGTTATTGATCACGTATGACCAAGATAAATGCAACCAATCCCCCTCTTCATAACAGCACAACAGAGCTCAAAATAGGATTATGACAAGTTGATGAAATTAAATAGAATGAGTCACAAAACATTGAAAGAAAACTCTGAAAGGTGGCCTGTATCAAAACCAAAGACCATTGGAATTTAATAATTCAAACACAACTGAAAGGACTGTTTAGCAAATGTCATGCAAGTATAGCAGTAACGTGTGCAGTCCATTAGCACACCACAGAGTGCTCTTATGAAAAATATTATACTATTCTTTTGCCTTTTGTGAATTACACTATTTCACGTTTCTTTTGACTATATTAATGCTCGTAGCATAGGTGGATAGGTTTTTAACTTTTTATTTTGCTGTGTTCATATTCTAGGGGTCTTTCTTATGCCATGGTCTATGTACTTACCTTTGTTATGTTTTGACCATATTAGCTATGATTTTGCTTATTTTCTGTCATTAGCGCTGTCTTTCATTACTTGCAGTTTCTCAAGTGCCTGTAACCTCTAACTATCCTTTATCAGTTTTGGACATTATGGATATCATTACTGTTACTCTGGTAGACTTGTAAGACGTCTGGCTTCTCAATCAGTCACCATTTACCTCTGAGTTCTGAATTGTTCATGGAATGGCATTGTATTGCTTTTGTCCTGGAGGCCTTCTGCAATGTTTTATAGATCTGTCAGAATCTAGGCCTAAGAGTGGACTCAAGAAGTGAAAAGATGATGAAAGCTCATTCTAGATGTAGCATAGTGTACTCAAAGAAAAGAACCATACATACCACCTGGGGGAAATCAAGTAAAGGAACAGAACCATATAGTGACTGCAAAGTAGAAAGTTACATAAGGCAGTAGTTGTTGGAGCTATGAAGGCAGATTTTAACAGAAGTGGGAAAGTAATCATACAGAGTAGGAATGAATGAGAACAGTTAAGTGGTAAAAGAGAAAGATAATATAGATTAGAATAAAGAAAAAATAAAACAAACAAGAGGCAGGACATGAACAACTGTTTCAAGAAAGAGACTCCGCACTGGAGCAAGAAGCCCAAAAGCAGGAGATATTCATACTTATTTCATACAGCTCAGGGAGCTCAAGAAAGGTGTGGGAGCAGAGGAGGTAGAAGAGGTGGAGAAGAGAAATAGAAAGCAAGGATATTAGATGGAAAAGAAGTACTTTTTAATTTAGAATGTGTGTGGGGGGTCTCCTGCTGTAACAAAAGCAAGTGGCTAATGGGGAAGTTAGAGACGAAAGGGGAACAGAAGCCTCATACAATCATGTGAGATGTGATAAACGAAAGGAGTAGCAATCATGTTTAAAAAGGAAGTGGTATGGATCATGCTCAGAACTGAAAACAGTAGACACAAATTAAGTATAAATTGAGTATAACTTGACAGAGAAAGGCTAAAGGGGGAATGCTCCAAACTAAAATGGAGGAAAATGTTGGGTGAAACTCCATGCAGTATAGAAAGGAATGAAAAGAAATTGAGATGCTGAGGCCATAGGGGTGTGTTAATATCACACTGTAGCCAAGGATGGGATGGTTATTTGGGAAAACTGAGTTCCATAAATGGAGACAGGTAGAATTGAGGCAAGACAAGGTGAAAGTAAAGAAGGTGAATAGCTATAGAGGCAAAGACACTTGCACAGAGATTAATGGAATGTACTTTGTTTTGGTACTGGAGAAAGATGGGCAGGTTTATTAGATTGGTTTGTAGCAAGGAAACAGTCTTATAAGTAGTAGTTTTTGAGTGAGGCTGACTTATTCAAAGGGAGGTTCTGATAAAAGCTCAGTGATTGAAAGAGGGCAAATGCTGTGTTGAGGTGTCTGGTTAGATGGAAACATGCTGCTCAGTGCTAGAAGTCTAAATCTCAAGATGCACTCGCTCGAACCTCTCCTCAAAATGGAGAATGTTGACATCTGTGCTTGAACAGAGACCTGGTTTAAAGAGGCAGAAAGCACCCCTGTGCTCCCAGGCTACAACTCATCACATACCTTTTGGCCCCAAAATATATCCGGAAGCTCCAAAGGTGGTGATGTCTCCATATTCTTAAATGCTACGTACACCTCTGGACTGGTAGCCCAGCATAATGTATCCGAGATACTTCAGGTACAACTAACACTGGGTAAGATGGTGATACAAGTCATATCCTTCTACAGAACCCCAAACATGTCCCTAGACACTCACTCCAAGTTCTTAAGCACCCTGGAGTCTATCAAGGTCCAACCCAATACTTACATACTGGCTAACTTCAACTACACTTCCATCAACTGGAAAAACTATTCAAGTACCATTGTACAGGCCCTATGCTTTCTGGACTTTATCAGTTCCAATATCCTGGACCAGCTCATTCTGACCTCCACTAAAGGAAGCAACATCCTCAACCTGGTTATCACCAACATGGGAGACTGTTGCTCCACACCTATAGTCAGTTTTACCCTGGTTAAATCTGACCACAAACTGATCACCATAGAAATCTCTGTCTCACCTACAACCCCTGCTAAGGTGACCACCCAGAAAAACTTCTCTAAAGCCAACTTTGGGCTCCTAAATACAGAGGTGCCTAACTTCTTGGCACCCATGTCAATGGAAAATAGCCACACAACTGCAGAATCATACAACAATGCACTGTATGAGCACATACACAAATGCATGGACCTTGCCATGCCAAATAGAACTAAGACACTCTCCTCCAATAAAAAGAAGCCGATCTGGTGGTTCCCAGCCATCAATAAACTCTACAACAGGAGGAAGAAACTGTTGCAGAAAAAAGTAAATTCACAAGACTGGAAAACCTCCCTTATCAATCTCAACAAAAAGCTGAGATCCCTTATCAAATCCTCTAAAGCCAGCTATGAAGGCAGAATTGCAGCTAACACCAAAAGCAACCACAGAGCCTTCTATAGCTATATCATAAAACACCAAGGCAATACCCAAATTTACTCTGAGTTATTGCAGAATGGCACCTTCTATACAGAGCCAACAGATATAGCCAACATACTGGCTGACAGATTCAGTGCCAACTTTACCCTTCCCAAGGGCCCTATCACAATACCAGAAGAAACCTGGTAACCACCATTTCTGTGGCACAGGTAAAAGTTGCATTGTCCAAAGCCAAGAATACAGCATCCATGAGACCTGATAAAATCCCTGGCTGCATCCTACATGATCTACAAAATGAACTGGCATCACATCTGTGTGCCCTGTTAAATCACTGCCTTACCACAGGCTATGTCCCTAATGAATGGTGCACTGCTACAGTCATCCCACTCCATAAAGGGGTAGCTAATACAGACATTGGTAACTATTGCCCTATTAGCCTGATGAGTCTGGTATGCAAAGCTATGGAGCACATCATCATGGACCTGATTAACAAAGATACAGGGAATCTCTAAACTCTTGACCCAACACAGTTTGGCTTTGTCAAGGGGAGATCCTGCCTGCTGAACCTGGCTGACTTCTTCAAGGCAATCACCAAGGCTGTGGATGAGGGTAAAGCAGTGCATACAGCCTACCTCAACCTGGCCAAGGCCTTTGATACCATTCCCCACTAAGGTATCATTGATAAACTCAGCAAACTAGGCATCAATCCTTACATCACTAGGTGGGTTGCAAATTGGCTCACAGAAAGGACCAACAGAGTTGCAGATTCCAAGTCAGACTGTTAACCAGTCATGAGTGGAGTCCCACAGGGCTTGGTCCTGAGCCATCTCCTGTTTGGCATCTACTTTTCAGAAGTCCAGGCCAACACAGAAGGACTCTGGCTGACCACGTTCACTGATGACTGCAAGCTAGGAGTCACTATCAACTCCCCAAGTGATGCAGACATCCTACAAAACGGCCTCTTTTAGACCAATTACTGGTGTTGGAACCATAGCCTGAAGCTTAATGCCAAAAAATGCGTTATCATCCCCTTTGGGAAAATCTCAGTTCCCATGAATTACCATGTTGATGGAAGCCCACTGAACACTGAAGAGGCCATAAGAGAGCTGGGCACCCAGGTCGACAGCCACCTCACCTTTGACCACCACATTGCCACTGTGGTCAGAAAGTCCTTCTGCGTGACACATTTTATAACCAAAGGTTTCACATCCAGGAAGAAAGAGGTCACTATCCCTCTCTACTCATCCCTCATTAGACCAATCATCGAATATAATGCCCCATTTGGCATGTACCTGACCAAGCAGCTACAACAGCTGGAGAGGCCACAAAAGTACCTCACAAAAATATCCTAGGCCTTAAAAACATGTCCTACATGGACAGACTCAAGAAACTTCAGCTGTTCTTAGCCTCTTATCGTCTACTTAGAGGTGACCTCTGCTTGACTTACAAAGCCATCTTTAACCCAGCCCTGCTTGAAATGCTACACATAAAGAAATCCCAATCCCCTGTACCACACAATCCAGAGATCACAACCTCATTACCACAATTAACAGAACATGCTGGAGGGACAGGTTAATTTCCCAAAGACGGCCCATACTCTGGAATAAGCTTCCCATTCATTAAGCAGAGCACCTCACTGGCACTATTCAAGAGAAATATTGACGAGTGGATGGGTAACAGAAAGTTCACCCCAGGGATCACTCCAGTTGCCATACTGGATAGGAGTACTGTAAACTAACATCAGGTGGCACAGAGTCTGGGCAATTTTTTTGGGCTAGGCTTGTAAAGGCTCCAGGGTCATTAGCCTAGTACACACCTATGAACCTGTAAAAAGCAAATAAGGGAGAAGGGAATAAATACTAGTATGGTTGGATACAATAAAGGATGTAGTGAAGGATGGATGACCCAAGAAATCTGCAATGAACTAAAGAAGATTAGGAAGGTAGACTTAAATATAACTGAAGCATATTCAAATAGGTGGAAACATCAAAGGGGCTGTGGGAGGAATACTTAAAGTGCCCTCTATAAGCACAGAATCTCATGGAAGTTGAGACACATGGTGAAGAGGAAGCACTTCTGGGAGCAACAGTGTGATACAATGGGCAACACTTAGTTTACAAGCTGTCTAAAATGTAATCATGGCAGTTCTTGTTTATGTGATAGCATGTAAACTAAATATTACTTGTCTATATTAAAATAAATGTTTGACAATTTGCAAGCTACCTAATAAATGATTCTGTCATTGCTTAATGATGGAATGGAAGCTGACAAGCTTTGTATAAAGGTTCATCAGGGGTGTTAAATTGTTGTGCTACCCAACAGAACAAATTCCTTTGCTACATTTTGTGATTTCTGCAATAGAGACAATCTGTGGAAAATTACTGGCCAGCATGATTTTCAACACTGGATTACTGAAGATAGGGCAGAAGGAAATTAAGACATTTTGCCCCCTTGTTGGGTGATTTCTTTTTTTCTTGATAATTTTTCTGTGCTTTATCATTGGATGACTAGAAGCTCATCATTCTCATTCATATTCCCACCCTCTGGCGTGTTTTGGTACAAAATCCAGATATCATTGCCATTATCCATGTGGAGTTGGGACATTTTGCAAATGCCTGCAATACTCCTGCATACTGGTGGAAAGCAAGCAATTAAGTTGGAACATTATCTGCACCTCTGCACACCCATGACTTCAGCCGCAGCATATGTGTTCTTTGACAGACATATTACACTGACACATATACTTTTCAATATCCTTATTGAAAGATTTATAATCATGGGCATTCCCCCCCCCCCCAAGTACAGCGCTTGTGCTATCTTCTTGTCATGAATTGGCCCTTCCAGGATGAGTGCATCAGCACTGACCACTCAATGACATCCTTCTCCACTGAGCACCTCCAAATCCCGGGCTGCTAGTTAACTTCTACATATTTCAGATGTACTTAACACAAACCATGAATCCAGCTGGACAGTATTTTTTGACATCAGGAAAGTAAATGATTCTGTGAGGGGGACTGGAATGGTTGATAAATTTATGCAGGGTTTTTAAATCTGATATTATAAAGTCAGGATTAAAATCACATCGAACAACTAACTGATATGAGGTTTTGGTGGAGTTGGTTGTATTGCCTTACGGGGGCTCCATTTCCATTCTACTCATTTATACCTTCGACTAACTTATCTTTCATTGTTAAGATTAAACATTGGGTTAAGAAAGAAATGAATTAGAATGAACAGTATTTAAATGAGGCATACTAGGAGAACTGTCATATAGAAATGAATGTGGTAGGAATGTCAATTAACCATTTTCTTGAGAGATTTCTTTTTGGTAATATTGGTATAGCTAAGCTGCAGGCATTACTAAGATGGAACACAAGAAGGGTGAAAAAAGGAAAGTAGATCCCAAATGAAATGTTTTCTATGTCCTTTTCAGATGACATCATTATATTGATAGTTGATGTGGATGGTTTTGCAGGCAAAATGGAGGAGCATGAAATGTTTCACTGAAAGATGTGGCCATAAAGTAAGGTGACACCGAATAATGGAAGAGAATGTGTGGTTTCTGGAGCAGAAGAGACGATGAAGTGGCACAAATTGCATTATCCTGGACTATATGCATGTGGCTTGGTGAAGGAAACAGATACTAGAACTACAGAAGATATAAGAATAAACAGTAAAGTTAGCTAGCTGGAGAGGAAAGATATGATTCTCTGCAGGTATTAGCAATATTGCAATTATGATGTTGGCACCAAAAGTGGGGCATATATCGTGATGTATTTCAGAAATATACATAGACAGTGATGTCAGTGAATAGCCGAGAAGATGTGATAATTTTGTGTTGAAGAGAAATCCCTTCAATTGAAAATGTGGTGGTTGAGACGGTGCAGAAAATGCAGTGGATGACATATTTTCAGTTATATATAGTGGCATTCAACATACATCAATAGCTGAAGGGCAGAAAATAGAAATTACCAGTCTAGAAAGAATCAGAGTTGGAAATGAAAAAAGACACAAGACAGAATGCAAGAAGCAGTGGGTCCTTTTGGAAAATGTAGAGGAAGAGATGACAAAAAATGTCGGTGATAGGTAAAAAGACTGGTTTAAAGGTGGTGAGCTGAGCATGTATGAAGACAGAATCATGGTTTAGAAAATACAAAGAGGGGCTTGTAAATGACAAAAGGAAATAGGAAGCAGTAATCTCAAGAGACAAAGCAAAATGAATGATTTTGATGACTTGAAGTAAGAGTTTGGGTTGGCTGAAGAAGAATGGTGGTATTTGTTATTACTGGCGAAAAAAGGAAAATGGAAGAAAAAAAGCAAAGCAAAGCAAGGGAGGAGGGCACAAAAGTAGACAAGTGGTGGAATAATCTGAAAGGGATAAACGTTGGATACATTAAAATAACTGAAGTGAAATGCCAGGAACAGATGGTAGGAGACAGAAAAGGATTATACATGGATGCAAGTGGAACAGCAAATGTTTGGGAAATGGGTATATGCATGTATACAAGTGTACAAGTGTACAATATTGGAAATACAGGTTAAAATTACACAGATGAATACTGAGTATATACAATAAAAAGTATAGTAATTATGTGCATGCTTACAGACTGCAGTTAGTTATGAATAAAATGGATCTGTGGGAGTTAAAAGGGCAGTTCATTGACAGTTTCTATCGGAATAGGCAAAAAGAAGATGGGGATGAAAAATGAAGAAAAGAAAAGATAAAAATCTTGATTATACTATGGTGATTTAAATGTATGTGTGTGTGTGTGTGTGTGTGTGTGTGTGTGTGTGTGTGTGTGTGTGTGTGTGTGTGTGTGTGTGTGTGTGTATGGGTGTGTGTTTGAAGTGCTGTAACTTACTAAAAGAGCTAGAAGAAGAGATATAAATTACAAATAAAAGAAATATAACTTGTTGTGTTGGTGGTGAGAAAGTACAAGTAGAAGGTGGGTGGGATAAGATGTAGGGTTGTACCAAACAAATGTTACTGTGTTAATCATGAGCTTACCTTCAATGTCAAGAATTGAAGAAAAGTTTCCTTTGGTAAATGTATCATCACACACACACACACACACACACACACACACACACACACACACACACATGCACGCACGCACGCACACACACACACACACACACACACACACACACACACACACACACACACACACACACAGGTCTTGGGTACCAATGATAATAACAAAGTCTCATTTCACAATCATGCCTGTATTCTTGTTAGCAAAAAAAAAAAAAAATAGCCATAGCTAGATGAATTTTGTACCTTGTGCAGTCCACAGATGTGCGTCTATTCAATCTGAAGTTTACGATTCTCCTCCAAACTTAGGGTCTGAAAATAAAAAATATCATATGAAGCTATAGCAAAAGAGGTGATGGAAGCTATTTGCTAAACTTACTAAAATTCACTCATGTTAACAGTTACTTACGCAGCCATCAGATACTATCCACAGCTTCTTATATGCCTGTCATTACTGTATTTGTACTAGTTCAGTAATTCTTCTGCATGGCTGATTGTGCCCATTAGCAGCTTTCACCAAATGCTTCTGCCACCTTCACTCTCCCCTAACTATAATACTGAAAACTGTTTCTACTTTGTACAACTTATCCTGTTGTGGAATCTCCAAAATCAATAAAGACTTTATTGCCCTACTTTATTTGTCCCTTACTAGTTCCCTCATTGAATACAAAGAATCCTGCTAAACACACAAAACAATTAGAGTGACCTCAGTTTCACCAATAAAAGCATCTCAGTATTATTACTTCTGGTTACCACATTTTCCCTCTAATCAGCAATATTTGAGTTCCTGAAGGATGATCTCTGCTTGGCCTTCTGTGTTATGAGCAACACAGCCCTTTTTGAATTCCTTCATCTATACTTAACAAGCAGTAAACAGACACTCGTTCTAGAGAATTAAACCTACACAATCACATTAGTAATGTCAGTTTGTGCAGCAGATACCTAACCAAATATATTCTGTTTTTGGTACTGATTTGTCTTACATATCAAGAAGAGTAATTGCCGAGTAACATTTAAGGCCAGTTTAGATGACTGGATAAGTGATCAGAAGTACTCACCTGGTATTTATAGTGAAATTATATGTAATGTGGATACTATCAATCTTACACTGATAAAGGGTGAAACATAAGTCTTTTGGTGGTCTTCTGGGCTGTAAAGTTCATAGGCTTATGAATTCTAACAAAGCTATGTTTAAAGACTGAAGTATCATGGGATGGCACCAATTCTTTCACATAAACATGACAGGTAGAGTCGGCATTACTTTTTCTGAAGGGTAGAGAAAGTGAAAGAAATAAGGACACCCTTTCTATTGTGGATGAGATGGAAGGTAGATAAACAATCAGGATCATATAGCAAACTGGTAGGGGGATATACAAGCATAGGAAAGAAAACATTATGAGAAAATGCCATAAAAATCCATTTCCAGTGTAAACTTTGAAAACTTAGTGGGATTGCAGGGATTTTATTCCTAGCAGAGTAACATTATGAGATAGTGAGCTACAGTCTCATGCTCACCATGATGGCTTGAATTCCCTATATTCCAAGGTAACAACACCGCTCTGTATTCTTGACATGCTAGGTTTTATTATCATGCCAAAATAACAGTCACCTCAAACTAAGCATGTACAATTGCAGTGGGCTATCTCTGAAGTTTTTTTTTCTTTTTTAAGAACTATGCTTTACTGAATAGTCCATTCTTAAAATGAACTGCCTAAGTAGTCCAGCAACTATCTATTTAACAAACTAATACTAAGCAGTTGCATTGTGCACCTTCTACTTTCAAGTGGATATTCTGTAAGTATGACCCACTATCCTAACATTAAAAAGTCAGGATCATTTGTCAGTATAAGTTACTCTGACAACTTTGAAATTATTGAGAGTTAGAAATCTGTCTCAGCCTCAGTCAGCTTCATTAATATTCAATATCTTGAGCAGAGATCTTAAAATGATGTTTGTCTACTCAGGAAAAGAATCAGCTAAGGATTTAAAGGTACTTGAAACCTCAGAAATGTTTTCTCCTTCTAGGTAAAGATCTTAAATTAAGGACATGTTACAAATAAGAGGTGAAATGTCTACATCTATAAACAAAGAGATGGTGCCCTGTTAGTAAACAGGGAGTCAGAGACTGAGGAGGAGGTCGGAGGAGGAGGTAGTGGCCTTCATCCCTGAGGATTATGATGGAGGTGGGAGTGGAAGCATTTGGCTGGATCAACTATCTTGTAGAAGGGATGTCATGTTAGTGCTAGCACTATAGCTCACAGCAGAGAGTATGGGCTTCAATCTGCCCCAAGGTATGACGAACATCTCACAGCAGAGAGTTTGGGCTACAACCTGCCACAAGGTATGACGAACAGCACATAGCAGACAGTATGGGCTCCAACCTGTCACAAAGTATGAAGAACAGTTTACAGCAGTGAGTACAGGCTTCAACCTGCCACAAGGTATGAATAACAACTTATAGTGGAGAGTTAGTGGCGCAATCTGCCACATGGTATGAAAAATACATCAGCTGATCATCCACTGACAAAGTTCAGCACTGACATTGCTTGCCAAGAATGTTGCAGGTCTGCAGGTTGAACATAGCAATAAATTCTCACTGCCAATAATAATAAAAAATGACAAAGAAAACTGTGTATAAAACAGGATGTGAAGACATTACATAGAAAGTAAAAAAAACAATCTGAAATAGGACAATACAAAGGTAGATGGTAATTTGCTATAAGACAAACATAGTAGTTAAAATGTAATAATAAAGAAGCAGTTGCGACAAAAAGCAGTATCCATAAACTAATAGACACATTGTATAACATTTAAAACAATGCACCTTCTGTGGCCATATTATTTATTATACATGAGACTATCTAACCCCAAAACCAGTGAAGTAAGAGAACCACTCTGTATTAGCTAGGCATAACCAAAAGCAACTTAAAAGAATACAAGATAAAGGGGAGTCTGTAGATCCAGAACAAAGTTGAGAGCAGTACTGATTGAAGTGGAGTGCATGATATGAAGGCATGCTTAAAGCTGCAGTGAAAGAATAGAGGCAAATGGTAAAAGAATGGTAGCCAGGCCAATAGATATAAAATGAAGTAAGAGCAACTAAGCAACACAGGAGACTGTCGGAGTTTCTTGAAAATTGCAGTAAACAGATTAAATGTAACAGTCAAAAGAAGATGAAAGGAATGACATCTCTGAAGTTGACTTAATGAGCAAATATAAGTAGACATACACATAGAAAATAGAAGGATGAAGGAGAGAAGTCTGAGAATATGCATGGGCTAACAATATCTGTTTGCCTGTGAAACATGAAATGCATTCCCACGACACATGGTAGTACACAGAGGTGAACAGGTTGTATATGTAGTGACATGGAGCAACCTGCTCTAATTTAAATGTAGTACATGATGCATGTAGATAATGATGCCAAATGGACAGAATGGTATGCAGTGTATAACAGGATTCATTATAACTTATCACATGACATTTCCCTGACTTACAACAGTGTGAAAACTATTTGCTGAAAGTCACTTTCAGTGAACAGAAATGAAAGCTTTTTGCAGGGTGGCAAGCACCCCCACATCCTATGTGTATGGGAAGACCCTCCACACCCCAATAACTTATATATACACACTCCAAAGTCACACGGCAGTGGAGAATGAGCAACAGTTACAGTTTGCTGAAAGTGGCTTTCAATGAAATATGCCTTGTACTGCTGTCAATTGATGAAACAGCAGTTGAACTATCCTCATGTTCCCATATAGAGTACTGCAGTACAAGATGCAATCATAACAGTTTTCTAACATACATAATAATTTTTGTTATGTACTTTCAGTCCTGTTATGATCAGATGTCACGCTGCAGCACACAAGGCAGCCAGCACAATACAGCATCAGCAGCACTTTTACAGCTTTGAATGCTATATCACAATTGACATAGCCACATACAAAAAATCTGGTGTGGGGTACTGTCTCTGGAGTGTCTGGTAGCTTTTAAATCTGCTGTGTCTCTGTTTACTGGCAGTGTGATACAGCTTTCAAGAATATAGAATATGCTGTGTTCTATCCATTTTTTCAGTCTGTAACTAACAGTACATCAGAGCTCCTGAAGCTCCACATAATACAATGAATTATGTTCAGATTTGTCAGATCCTAACTACAACTGATATGCTCTTGATATGGATGAAGCTTGAGGTGAATTTCTTGACACTCATGTCTGAAATTATTACAAGATGGTTATGATCAGAGACCTGAGCATAATCTTTTATACTGGGCATATTGTATATACCGTATTTCTCCATAAATAAGACCTAACCAGATTATCAGGCCTAGCATGGTTTTCCAGGGTGGTCATGATATAAGCCCTACACCAAAAATAGGCCCCAGTTAAGATCATCAACAACACATGATGGACATGTTGGATTATAAAATAATATTACTGATATCTGTTGACTGAGGTTATCTACTCTGCTCGCCATTTTTGGACCATTTGGACACCAACTTCTTCTCTTTGCAGAAAGTCGTAAGATTCTTTCCCTGGGAGTCCTCCACAATTCTTACTGTAATCCTAATCCTCACTCACACTTGATGGTTGAGATCCTTGACCCATAAACACTGGCACGTGTACTTTGATTGGTTAAAGTACAGACAACACACATAAAACGTGCACACTTGATAACAAACAGCTGTGGTTTTTGTCTTAACCGTCACCATTTTGTGTTGCCACTCCTGTCTCGTAAGTCTTCAGTTAAGCCCCCCAGATAAGATGAGTGCAAAAAGAAAGAACTATTCCATCGAGTACAAGACAGGAATCGCAGAGGACTCACTGGGAAAGAATAGAAGTTGGATCACTGAATGGTCCGAAAATGGCATGCAGCATACGACAACCTCAGTCAACAGGCCGACGAAGGAAATGCTAAGAAGTGCAAGTGTGGATCAAGTCAGAAACCATTATTTCCTGAGCTGGAAGACATCATCTGTGAATTGATTGCTAACAGGAGAGCAAAGGCTTTAGTTATGTGCAGGGCTGATATTCAAGCATTTGCTCTTGCAATGGCACCACAGTTAGAAATATCCCCAGAAGAATTCAAAGCATCACAACATTGGCTGGATGGCTTCCTTCAGTGATATGAACTGTCTCTAAGAAGATCGACAACATTGTTCAAGCTGGAAGATACTGACATTATTAAACATGCACTTGCATTCAAGTCCTTTGTTGATAGCATCGACTTTTCTAAATACCAACTCTCCAACATGATTGCTATTGATGAGACTGCAATGTTTATGGGCCAGGATCTGAAACAACAATTGACCAGAGGGGTGCCTCATCAATCTACATTCCCTCCACTGATTACAAAAGTGCCTGTGTTACCTTTATTTTTGCAATTCATCTAGAATCTGGAAAGAAAACCCCACCTCTAACCATTAGTAAGGGCAAAAAAGATAAGACTGAACGTATTTCAGGCATTTACATTCTTGAAAGCAAAAAGCCTGGTGCACACAAGCAGTTGTAAGGAAGTGGGTTGATGTAATGCTGCCACTTGTTTTGCGAGCTGGCGAAAGAGGTCTGCTAGTCTGGGATTCAGCCAGCACTCACTGCGTTAAAGACATGAAGAAATTCCATACACAGAGAAGAATTGTTCAAATAATGATTCCCGCAGGAATGACTGCCTATCTCCAGACTCTTGATATTGCAATAAACAAGCCATTCAAGGACCATTTGTGCACGAAATTCAATTACACTGAACATAGAATAGAAAGAAATTAGCATGGAAACTTTGTAAAGCCTAGCCTACAAGAGGTTGTGACTTGGGTGAAAATCCATGGGATAAAATCACTGACAGCTGTGTTGCCAGTGCACTACAAGCAGGCTACTTGGACAAGCAGTGCTCATTTGAGGAGATGTCTGTTGCTAGGCATGACAGATTGGGGCCAATGGTTCTACAGGAAATGGAGTCGCAAGAAATTCAGGCCAGAATTCAGGGGTTGGAGACTTATGACAATGTTCCAGAAGAAGATGACATGACTGTATTTGAATAACTTTTCTGTTATCAGGGCAACAGAATAGATTGCTTCTGCTTTCAGCTGCCAGCAAGCTCTTGTCAGTTTTTTTTTTACTTTATTGTATTAAGGTAACATTTCATTATCAAGGGGTAATTACAAAGTAAGGCCACTAGTTCTCAGACTTCATTTTTATGACTTTCCATCATTCTTCTCTTACGGTTTGGGTAAGGAATAAAGAAAGCATTACCACTCAAAAAGTGGCAGTTATTCACCTGTTTTATTTCCTCCCCCAATACACATGTATTGAGATTTTTCTGCACTTTCTGTTAAGCATGAAATATTGCACTGTGAAAGCCAAGGTGTAGATATTCTGAAGTTGAAATGTTTGTTGCACTGTTTATGTAGAATTCTCACACAACTGTTAACGCGTTACCTAGAACTGTTGCCCAATAACAGAAAAATACCAAATAGATGTCAGTTTCTGTACATGAATAAATGTTGATTTGTGTACATGAATAAATGAATAAATGTAGACTGTCGTACGGAGGTGGGGGGCAAATAAGGCATGTCCTGATAATAAGCCCTAATGCGTATTTCGACGGGGGGAAAAGTATAAGACCCAGTCTTATTTTCGGGGAAATACAGTACTATGTAAGCTGAGCTTTAATTACCAGAAATTATAGTGAAAAAAAAAAAAAAAAGAAACCGCAAAATGATACACTACTTAAATGTGCCACTCTTTTTGTATGAAGGTTTGCTTAATGGCCTCTCTTTTTGTATGTACTGATGGAACACATTCAAACTGATACCCTAAAAAAGACATATTAATATGAAAATACCAAATAATTAACAGATAGTAAATATTGAGTTTGTATTCTGAAAAGAATGTTTTCTTTATGTCCGATATTCTGCTTAGAAACTGTGATGCATCATGTGATTTTTCTTACAGGGAATTCCACAGGAGTTTGATGTCCTTGTTAGCTGTTACATGCTAAGAGAACAAGCTCCTTCTGCTTTATCATGGTATTAGTACTTCTATTTTATAATCCCAAAGCCCCCTTCACCTTCTGTTGCTACTTGTTTTGTCATGTCTGTTGCTGTGTTTTCATTATCTTGCCATAGTTCAGACTTGGGTCTCTCTCACCAAGTTAGCTGTTAGCCATAACACAGATGAATAGCTGCGTAAACTGCATAAAGTCTTACCTTTGTTTTGTGAAAATGTTATATCTGAAAGGCATGCTAAATTCATCTTCACAAATTTGGTGATGGCTATGATATAATGGCAATATCTGCAATTTGTAGTCACGTCCTGGAAGCATAATGCTGTTCAATGGAATGTCACAGAGTCATTCCACTGTTATGAACAGTGCAGAGTCATTCCACTGTTATGAACAGTGCAGAGTCATTCCACTGTTATGAACAGTGCAGAGTCATTCCACTGTTATGAACAGTGCATTTCATTTACATATTTGCTGCATTGCTGAAGGAGACAACCTCTATGCCATCTGTCTAGATTTGTTTTGGAACTGACCACACACCTCTGGGTAGAGGAATTATGATTAGTGCTGGATCAGACTTACTAAACATATCTTTATAATAGGAACAGTGAACATTTTGATTTTGTATCCAAAGGACATTTCTTCCACTTGTGATTTCTTGGATGCATTATTAGCATGTAGTTCCAGGCCTGAAAACCATGAGTGATGAGCCATATACACTGATCAAAAGGCAATTCCTCAAACTTAGAGGTGACCATACACAAAGTAACCCACTCATTTATTTAAATGTCTTATTTTTTTTTGTAAGTGGCAATACCTTCACTTCACAGATGAAGCAAGACTTTCTACTTCAAGGTCACTACTCCTATGTCCAAAATCAAAAATTTTGGTCTCCTGCAATGAATACACATTTTGGCCAAATGCTCTTTTTCAAACAGTTGCCTGTCACTCAGCTTGTAGGATAGCTTGTGTGATACCAAGCATAAATGCTTCGGTCTGAATCAAAATAGTTAAACACTTTAGGGCTACCCTGGAAAAGAAAATAATCTCACCGAGCTTCATAACATCAAATCTTAGATCATCTAAGCATTGTTGTTAAATGCACTGATGATTATATATCTTGAAGATCATTTCAGGAAAGATGGAACTATGTTAAGATGTATTTTACTGCAGCTAGTGTGCAAAGCTACTATTCTACAGTTGTGAAACTGTGAGGAAGGTGGCAATGACATTCATGTAGGGGAATAGAGGGCACGCCCTGCAAAAACGTAGGAATTCTTGTCATAATTTATTTACTTATATCAGTGCATTAGTTTACTGTTCCATTCAATATATCTTATGTTGTTAGGAAACTTTTGTGTGTTTTGTATCTGAAGGTTCTTTGTTTGAGCTGTGATACATTCCATTGAAATGTATGGTCATTCTTCTCTTTCCCACAATCCTCATTTGGATGCACTTGTACAAATTGTGGTGGGTTTCTATCATATTTCTGTTGTAGTGTTGTTACGATCTCCCTAGATAAAGGGAAGTTGCTTCCGGTGACTAAAATTTAATTTAAATGCATGATATGTCTTAACATGAGAGAAATTACAATTCTGTTGTGATGTAACACCCTTGGGAAATGGGGTCTATATTATATCATCGAACGCTTAAAAAAGCGAACGCTGATTGATCGACCTAATTTAAGTGAAAGCTTACAATCTCGAACTGTCAGATCAGCAATTTTTTTCCCAGGGAAAATAAATCGCTGATCCAAAACACATACACACAACACAAGCACACCAAACAAACAGAAATCCACACACATACACCTAAAATCTGATACCTAACCCTACACTAAACTATGCACACACCACTAACTAACCACTTACCTTAACCCAAACCCTAACCCTAAGGTCCGTCACTATCGCACACTCACCTCAGTCGCTCCCTATCCCTAACTCACTTAAATCCGCCCTAACCCTCATGTCCACTCAATCGCGCACACACCTAACCCAAGCCCTAACCCTAACTCACCTAAATCACCCTAACACTCACATCCACACAATTGCACATTTACCTGAATCCGACCGGTAACTTTCCACCATAACACTGAAAATACCAAAGCAACAGAAACAGACAACCAAATTCTTTCCCTAGGAAAAAACTTGAGTTTCTGCTACTTCGATATTTTGCAGTTTCGCGAAAATAAGTTTGATCAATCAGAGTTCGCTTTTTTAAGTGTTCGAGGATATAATATAGACCCAGGAAATGATCTGTATGATACAGGATGCAGCAAAAAACAACTTGTAGATGCCAAGAACTTGTAGTCAATTTAATAAATCATAAGTGTTTTCATTCACTAATTACAACTGAACTTTTTCAGGATGAAAGCGCTTAGGATTTATTAAACTGATTACAAATTCTTGGGGTCTACAAGCTCTTGCTTTTTTTTTTTTTTTTGCTGATTCGTTTAGGTTTTGTAGATGGATTTTTGTTTTTGATACAGGATGTACACATAAAATGATACAGAAAGGGAGGGATGCTTTATAAATAATTGGTGAGTAAGGACAGACAACACAGTAAAAGAAAGGTTTAAAACTATCAGAGCCATCAGCATTGCTCAAGAGTTCAGAAGAAAATGTGGCTGCATAAATAGAAAAATGAAATCCTCAAAAGAAAGGATGAAAAACCTAAACTTTGTTTTTAATCTTCTGATGCATAATGGAAATTGTGATGTATTATTCAGCATTTCACTCAATGTGACTTTTTCTAACTTCTGAAGAATTGTTACAGCTATACCTTCAAAAAATAAAATTTCTGATTAGATTCTACAAGCAGGATGTACTTTGTTTACAAAATGATAGCAGTGCTCAAGAATTCATTTGTTACTGGCAGCCTGGGTTGAGTCTCTGAATATAAATTACACCGCACAGTCAATGAAGTCTTATAGTACATGAAACTATAATAAAAAAATACTTTTCACTAGGTATTTGAAATAGTGCGCGTGCTGTTGTGTACAGCTGTTTTTATGTTTTACTGAAAGGGTGCTATAAATAGTTGTGGATAAATATAGATGTTTGATTTCCCAACAGAAACATAATTTATAAACATTCAAAACCATTACACTAGCTTTCTGTATGTACTAATGTAGTCTTAACAAAAGGCAGGAGCATACCTGGCTTCAGTCCTTTATCACATAATTTAGCCACTGTCTTCAACAAAGTGCAAAGTGCCTCATCTCAAAACACAAGTAAATGAACAGGAAAAGGAAATTATCAAAAAAAATAAATAAATAAAAAAAACAGCAGTACTTACAAGTGTCAACTGAAAGTAAAACAGAATGATCTTTCACTGAATGACAAATTACTGAATCTAAATGGTTGAAAGCCCATTTCACCGAATTACAATTTGCTTGAAATTCCATTTTATTGAATGTGGTATAGCTACATATAATTCTGTAATACAAAAGGAGAAATATATAGAACACATACGAAGAAGATTTAGCTTGTACAGACCGACAGATAATCAGTGCTTATGTGATTTTTATATGGATATGGGCAATTATTCTTTGTGCATGCTATTTTTACTTTCTTCCCAGTTGTGCAACTGTGGATTAACTATTTTTAAGTAAGGGGGTGGGGGACATAACCCTGCTCATGGAAGGGTGCAGGGGGACTTGCTCCTGAAAAAAAAAAAAACATTTTTAAGGTGTTTTTGCCACAATGATATCTTCTATTAAATGTGTTTGTTCATCAGCAGTGATTCGTTGTGCATGTGTTTTTCTCTTTTCTTCAATTTTGTGCAACCCTGGAGTCAATATATCTAAGTAAGGGAAGGTGTTTTTGAAAACTTTTCCCTTGGACGCTTTTGACTGTATCATGTTTCAGATATTTTGAATTTGATTAAATGGTATTCTGCTGAACTGGTCTTTCAGACACTTTAACTGAGTGAATTGCTTTTCAGTGAAATCATCATTCAGTGAATTGTCATAGGCCCATGTCTTTATATGAATTGCTATTACCATCTAGAAACCCTTAATCTTGAAATGTACAAGTACCAGGACTGTAACATATAAGATCAAAATGCTGAAGACCACAATATCAAACTCTTGAAATTGTCCCCTGTAGGACCCATCTTTATAATCATTCCTAGGTCCGGACCCTGCAGGACCTATTGCAATACTCATTCCTTGATTTACACTGGTAGGGCGGATTTGGTGTTCAAGATCATTTCAACCTTCTGTATTATGGTCCTATACTATACCCATGTGACAAAAGAAGATACTGCTAGCCCAGCTAGCTGGAATTGTGTAAATAATTATATGTCACTGGTGAATATTAAAATGATTTATATGAGATGCATGCTTGTGTTACTAATGTATTAGAACTGTATGCCATGTGTACATCACACTGCTTGAAGAGACATGTGTTGAAAAGGTATTTTTAAAATGCTTGTATTTAAAATGGCTCTACTCAAGGACTAACAGGAACATAAGTAAGAATATAGTGAAAGAGTAATACGCTCTTAACTGTGGATGCATTTCAGATTGCAAGGCAGATTATATAGGGTGTATTATAAAGAACTATTGTGTTTCATTGACAGGATTTAAAATTAGAAGTGTACATGCCCAGAAATTATGTTAAGTAGAAGTGTTGTTGTTGTGTCTTTCGGCTTTTCCCGGTTAGGGGTCGCCACATCGGAACTGCGGTCTGCTAATGATTGGTAGTTGATTTTATACATGCTGAGTTACCAGCCCTGATGCACAACCTTCAATGAAGATACGCCCATTCACGCATGTCTCCATGCAGAAGAAGCTCTAGCTGAGAATCGAACCGGACAGCGTCTTACTGTGAGGCGACAATGCTACCACAGCACCAACACCGCAGTAGAAATGTGCTTGCTTTGTTTTAAACTGAAAGATGTTTTTTAATTTTTTTTTAAAACAAATTTATTTGATTTTAAATATAGACAAACAAATACATTTTATTTTTACATAAATTCAATTCTCAAAAAAAGTTATTTGAAAAACATAACAAAACCAAAGCATTTACAGTGCCTTCCATGGAACAACATTAATGAGCATTCTGTTTTCATATACAATTCAATTATTTTTCTAAGAAACTCTGTAGGTTTTCACACATATTATATTAAAATGTTTTTCTGAGTGATTTTGATTTGTCAATAATTCCATTTGACGTACTTCTGTAATTTTAAATTCATAAAAGGAGGAAGGCGTATATGATTTCCAATTTCTTGTTATGGTCTTTTTAGCCACAACTAATATTGCTCATATCAGAGGATATTTGATTTTTTAACACGTGGGCATTGGTGTATTTAGAAGAGCCAATGATTTAGAAAGTGAAACTTTATCTGAAAACAGGGCTTGTAGTAGGTAGTTGACTTTTTCCCAATAGTTTTTTAAGACTATGCAATCATAAAACATGTGTGCCCAGTCAGAATTTTTTTCTTGTTTGCATCCCCAACAAAGATTATCCTTTTTATTGATTTTACTCATTATCTATGTTGTTACAAATGTTCTATACATACATTTACATGTAAATAACCTCCATTTTAGTGAACTAGTTGTCATTCTAGCTGTTTCTAGTATATTTTTTTAATCTAAATCATTGGGTTTAGTATTATTAATTGTAATAAAATAGTTCCAAAAACTTTCTGGACAATTGTGAGTTTCTTCTCTAGTGATGTTATAGATTTGTGAATGTTTACTCTTGACAGGAAATTTGTGTTGAATGTTAAAAGTCAAATAAGTTAATAACTTAGGAGTAGATCTTTGAATCACGGGTGGCATCAAATCAATTTTGCTTAAAATAAACTGTCGATATATTTGTAATTCTAACCATGGAATCTTGTCTAGCTCAAACTCAAATATCAAATTATAAGTAGTTTTCAAGTCATAATTTGCCAGCATTTGAAATCAATATATTAGATTATTTTCTTTGAATAATAGCATTTTTTAGGGTCAGAGGAGGATATGTTTGTCTGAGTAAACTCTATGGGAAATAGTAAAAAAAATCGTTATATATTGGAATTTTATAAATGAAGTTTCTAAAATTATTTTAAAGGAGTGTTATATAACTTGATTTATACATTGTTGTAGTATGTGTGGTAAAAATATCTTTTAATAACCATATATATGAATTATTTAGCATCTCTACTGTATAAGATTTAGGCCTAGTAAATACTTCCATAATCATTGCCTCCCAACATTGTTTCCATTTGGCTGTATAATTTGTGTCTATTAAAAGAGATATAGTTTTAATTACAGAAGATGTTATATATAGTTCCAAATCTGGAAAGCCTAACCCCCTTTAGACCATTATCTTATATGGTACTTTAATGCCACTCTGGGTTTGTTCGTAAACCATAGAAATCTTAATAGTGTTGAATTTATTTGTTTAATTATTGATTTTGGGGGAGGTAGCAAAATTGATTGAATGATATATAATATTTTTGTGAGTATTATCTTTTTAATTATTGATAGTCTCACTTCCATTGTAAAATCGTTTTATTCCAGTTATTTATATGATTTTGAATGACATTTAAGCTTTGATATTAATTAAGCTGTAGTATATTTTTTATGTCCATAGTTAGTATGATACCCAAATATGTTATTTGCTCAGATTTAGCTAAGTACTTATGGTATTTTTTGTTTAGTACATAACAGTCTGAATAAATAGGAAGAATTTGAGTTTTGTCTTTATGAAAAGCCTGAATTTTTTGAAAAATGTTCATAGATTTAAATAAAGTAGTAACAGTGAAGTTATTTCCTTTTAATGTGATAATAACATGATCCACAAATAGTTGTATTTTTGATGATATGTCTGAACTTACTTTAAAAGCTTCAATATCTTTGTCCATTCTTATTAAATTAGCTCAGGGTTCCATTATTAAAGTAAAGAGAAGAGGAGAGAGAGGTCATCCTTGTTTATTTCCTTTACAGATTGCAATAGTTTGTGAAATGTTAGTCCCTATTTTTATATACACTTGACATTCTTTATAGAAGTGTGAAATTGATTTTATAAGGCTATCAGAAATGCATAATTCTCCTAATAATGCAAACAAATAATCCAAATTAACTGAATTGAATAAGCAATTTATATCTAGACTTATTAATGGTAAATTTTTCTTTTGTTTTTTAGCATAGCCAATTAGTGTTATAGTTCTTTTTATTTTTTCGTATGTATTTCTATTGATAATAAAACCAGTTTGGTCTTCATCTATCAAGGTTGGGAGAAATATCTTAATCTGTCAGCATAGATAGACATGAACGTTTTGTAATCTACATTCAATAGGGAAATAGGTCTGTATGAAGAACATTTATGAGGATCTTTATTGGGTTTTAATATTGGGGATATAAAGGTATATTTCCAAGAAGGAGGGGTAATTGTATCTGTTTGAGTTGTTAGAAATACATTATGCAATAATTTAATGGCATTCTTGGGTATGATTTTATAAATTTCAGAGATGATTCCATCATTTCCAGGGGCTTTGTTTAACTTTAGTTTATTAATTTGGTTTTGAACATCTGTAATTGAGATGTGTTTATCTACAGACTCTGTTTGTTGTTTAGTGAGTTTATTCTTTATGTATTTATTAACAAAATCTTTTATCTTATCTTTTGATATTATAGTGTTTGAGTTTTGGTTTATTTTTATGAAATAATTTTCTAAACTCCCTTAATATATCTTACGTGATGTACATTTTTTTTGGAGAATAAATTCCACTAATATGGTTCAGTTTACTCAATCTTTTAGTTTTCCTAGCTAGCTTATTTAAGAATTTAGGGTTAGTCGAGAAGTTTATTACTTTGAATTT
This sequence comes from Protopterus annectens, assembly GCF_019279795.1. NCBI lineage: Eukaryota > Metazoa > Chordata > Ceratodontiformes > Protopteridae > Protopterus > Protopterus annectens. Next base: position 225,804,780 of record NC_056748.1, read on the forward strand.
TTCCAAACTAGTCATAGTCTTAAGATTTAGTATCTCTAAATATTTATTATTTAACTTGCTAATTTCTTCCTTGATCTCAAAATTTGTTTGTTTTTTATTGCTCTTAAGTTTTAGACTATCTAATTTAGACTGTATCTCTAGTATATCTTTATCCCAGAGTTTTCTTTTATTAATATGCCAGCTAGTTACTTTCCCATATAAGTAAGCTTTTAAAGCATCCCACGCAAAAATAATAGAAGTATCTTTAGTATTTAGAATTTAGAATTTGGAATTTCTGTGTTTAGAAATTCTTGGAAGTCTTTTAGCTTAGTAAGATATGCCGGTATTCTTTTAATCTGAACATTTAATGTTGAACTAATTATTAACTTATTTATGGAGTTGTGACCTGATAATGGATAAGAGATGATCTTGGCTTTAGATAAGTTATAGATTAATTCATTAGATATAAGAACTCTATCTATTTTAGAATACAAACCATGTGTATTAGAGAAAAATTTATAAAAAAGTAAATTTGAATCGCTTGAACATTTATATCTTTAAGATGATATGAGTTTATAAAATCAATCAAATGTTTAGCTTGAGATAATATCCTCTTCTTACTAGGGGCACTAGTTTTATTTTCATTTAAAATACAATTAAAGTTGCCTGGTATTATAATGTTACCCTTATTTACAAGTACAATTTAATTTAAATGTTGTTTAACTGTGTTAACTCCTAGTCCTGGAATCCAATATATATTAATTAAGGTATACAATTTCCTATTCATTTCTACACTAAATGAGCGAAACATTCCTTTGTCATCCTTGTAAGTTTTTATGATCTTGGGAATAGGTATTAAATTATTCCATAGAATAGCTACTCCACTTTTTTGTGTGTGCTCTGAGCTAGACAATGCAATGTACTTACTAGTATTCAGTTTAGATATATCATCTCTTAGGAGATGCATTTCCTGTAAAAATACAAAATGCGATTTGTGCAGCTTTAAATATTTGAATAGGCTCCCTCTTTTACATGGATTGTTTAAACCGTTAATGTTGCTAGAGATACTTTTCAAAAGAAACATATTAATTACGTGTCAAGGCTAGAGTAGATACGGTCAGTATAATCACCCTGTGATTCTTTTTTGCCATAATTTCTTTCCTTCATTTGCAAAATTATCAATAAACAGCATTTTAAGAATAGTCTTATTCTGGTGTCTCTTAATATAGAAACCATAGTGGATGTCAAAAAAGGATATCTAAAGTCAGAAAAACTCAATGTCATAAAGTTACATTATTCTATACCCTTTCTGGAGTTATACACTCCCAATTTGAGTAGCATTTACCACTCAAATCTACCTCCTATAACAACAGTTATTCAGCAACTGCCAAAAAAGAACATAAACAATATTTAACATTTTTAACACATCTTAATTTAAATAAAGTATTAACACATTGTGTTGTAATGTACGTAGTGAGCATAAGATTTTCTCTGTTATTCATTACTTAGGGAACACTTGAAAATGATATAATTTTCGTAAAAAGTATTTTCATATATGTGCTCTAAATAAAGAGATAATAGTACTGAGCAACTATTCTATATATTTGAATAGCTCATAGCAATTAAAATGGAATTTTCACATGTGTACTCTCATTACAGAGAATAAAATTTATATTCTAGTATTGTATCTACCAATCTGACAAAGCTGGATATCAATAGATGCTTAATCATTATAAAGTATGGTGATGTTATGTAGTATTATATGTGATCCATCAATTATTTATATTGCACTCAATAAACGTAAACTTTCAAAAAACTACTGTATTCTAATGGCTGATACCTTTCTTCCCATTCAGAATACTGAATTTTAAAACATTCTAATGCACATTCAAATAAATAGTGAAGTAAAAGAGATTGGTGCTATCTACTAATACATAGCCAAGTAACATTATTTAAAATCAATCCATTAGTTCAGCTTCAATATTTAGTTCCATTTCAACTCGACTTGTTACTGTAATGCAGTTTATTGTAATATCACACATATCCTGAAAAAATGAAATCTAACATTCATCTCTCTACCAGTATTTAGTAGCCCCAGTTAATGTAGATTTGCCAAAAAAAATCACTTATTTGTATTAGAACCTATTAATATTATGTAATCTTAAATCCAAAAATGTATTAAATCAGTTAATTAGTATTAACTATAATATTATTTGCTAGGCTCATAAACTATATAATGACACCCTCATGTTCTGCATTTAGCATTTCATTTATCAGCGTAAAAAAAAAAACAGCACCTCTATGCATTAAGTTCAGGATTAAATCAATAAAAATACTGGTGAGCACAACAAGTCTAACTTATGAATTGTGTCAATACTACACTTCTAAAATATAATTAATTAAGACATATCTTATTAATAAAAACATTACTAGCTGACTAAAATCAAAAGAATGCTGACTCAAACTGATTTCAATTGTCATACACTTAATAATGTAACACTTTCACAAAGTGTTAATTATTGTGAAATAAACTTCAATCATTTTATAAATACATGTAGTGTATTATTTCTTACTTTTTCATTTAAAGGCTTCTTCAGTTTCTTCTCGTACAAATCTGCTTGATTCTTCTTTTCCTTTGTAACGTAATGTTCTTCTTCAGCTGCAGCTAATTATCCTCATGGGTCAGAGTTCACCAAGTTACTTTACATGTATTTTGAAGCCAAGCAATCCTGCTGAGCAACACATTGACTCGAGTCATGTCAACTCGAGCTCAAAACACCAAAAAGGCAATTCAAAAAGTTTCAGAGGGAAAATTGGAAGTAAAATTTTCCCTTTAACATTGTAGAGTGGTCATTTAGAAAGAGGCAGACAACTGTATATATGCTGATTCCCCAAACACACACAACAGTGCCCAGAAACAAGACTTTCAAGTAAAATGAACACTGAATGATCTAACAAAGTAGTATTTACAAAGAGGAAATAAAAGAAAATATCCACACAACATTATGACAAACACTTTTACTAAGCTTGCTATTTCCTGGTTTCTAAAACAAAACACATTTTTAACATATTCATGAAGTTTTAAAGGTTATGGTTTGTTAGTCCAATGCTGCCACACATCAGTAATCAAGGCAACAAGCATTAGGAACCTAGATTTGTTTTTACATCCCTATGATTATAAAAGGATATATTTCTAATGTCATTTATTTTTTAACTTTTTCTTTTTCTCTGATGTTTTCCAAGACATTTCATCAGCCATTCCTTTTTAAGAAAGGGTTAGCTCATTCAATTTCTTCTATTTTGTCCAGAATTTTATTTCATTTATATATTCAAGAGCAGAGTCTAAGTCTTCAAAAATCCTGGGACCTTTATGTAAAAAAAAAAATCTTCAGTCTTGCTGGGAATAAAAGATGGGTTTTAACTTCAGCTTTTTTAAGTTCTTTAATTAAAGGTAAAAATAGTTTCCTTTTAGCAATAACTATTGGGGAATAGTCATTATCAAAGTGTATGACCACATCATTTATTTTGATAGGTGCTTTAGCCCAAGCTGTTTTAAGGACTATTTCTTAATCATGTGATGACACAGATCTTACTATAACTGATTTGGAAGAACTTTTGCTAGTTGTAGAAGAGATTAAAGATCCATGAGCTCTTTCGATGCAATAGGATAGAACTTCGGGTAAGTCAAGTACTTTAGGTAGCCAAGAAGTTAAAAAGCTTACCATGTTATTACCCTCAATGTTTTCTGGGAGTCCAAAGATCCTAATGTTGTTTCTGTGTGACCTATTCTCTAGATCATCCACTTTTGTTTGTAGTAAAGTATTCTGCTTAACTAAAAACTGTATATTATTTTCACCTTCTTGTAGTCTGCTCTCCATATCATTTAAAGCTTCTTCAATTCCATTTATTTGTGTTCTTTGTTGTTGTCAATCTTCATGTATCATCTCCATCTGTTTAGAGCATTTTTCTTTGAAGTTGTCTAGTTTTAAGTCCATTTTTTCTATTTTTGTTTAAAGTTCCTGTAAATTTGTAAGTATAGAATGCAATTCCGTTTTGAATGTTGTTTCCTGGTTATTAGCTTTTGAGAAGCTCATTTTGAAGAATAGTGATTAGAGAATTAATCCAATGCAATTTTTGACAGGAAAAAAATTAATTTGAAGTAATTTTTTTTAATAATCCTAGATTATATATATTAATATAAAAAATATGTAAAAAGGAAGCATCTAGGATTAATTTTGTATAAAAAACCCTGTCATATACATTTTAACTAGGCAGAGTTGAAGAAAACTGATGCTATCCTGAGCACATCTTGGCCATGCCCCCTCAGATGTTTTTAATTATTGCACTGTAAATAAACAGCATTTATAGAAAAAGACTGTGTCCAGTGAATTACTCTTTTTGCAGTATATGCAAACTGCTGAAGAAATTTAGCATTTTAGGAATTTAAAATTGCAATACACAAACAATGAAGTCCAACAGAGTGGGCATTATAGTGAAATAAAGAATCAGCTAGAAGCACTGGGCCTCCATACTCTTGGAAGTTTCATTCCATTCCATCAATGGCCACAATGATGGCATTATTGTGATTAGATAGTGGTCCACATTTGGATATGTTTAATACATTTTTGTAGTTTTTGTTATTAAAATAAATATTGTATATAGGATTTTATTGCAAAGTAAATCCTCTAGCACAATCCTCTTCCCACAGATTTACATCAACAGATGCAGAATTCTGAATTTCAGTTGAATATATAGAACCATCTCCCCATATTGCTTTTTCACACAGCTTTACAGATACTTGACACATACCTATGCATGCATGCATGCACACACACACATACACACACGCACACACAAATACATACAGATGCAGAGGTAAGTTACAACTTTTTTAATGTTAGGCTTAATAATATTGGGAAACAGTAATCTTTTTTATTTCAATTCTGCCTTATACATATTATACTATTAACTAGGCAAATGGTTATGTTATGGGAAATATGCAGTTGTCAGTGATGGATAGAAATGGCAAATTTAGGATTTTTTTCCCACTTACTACATCAATTAACTGGCATGTATTGGTCCTCTCCTCCCTGTCAGTGAAAGCAACTTGCCTGGCCAGCATCTACACAGCCATCAGGTTTGTTCACTTTAAACTATACCAATCTGGAACATACTTAGCTACAGCACTTGGAGGGTGGGGTTGATTGAAGAATGACTACTTACCACACTGGGCAGCCTCTCATTTCCATAATAGGTATAAGCCAGTATGACCATTATACTCTCCAATCAGGATACATGTAAGTAGCCTTCCTCGTCTCTAGCAGCAAGAGCATACCTCCATGTCAGGTCGAATTCTTACCCAGAATTGTCTGCTGTCATCTAAATTAGATGTCAAGTAGAACTGAGTCTGAGACAATATACTTTTAGTTTTCTTTGACTTTCTGAAGCCATGAAGGAATCCATCTGCAGAATTTCATACCCCATTGGCTGCCCAGCATTTTAAAAGCATCACAGCTGGACAATAAGATGAAAAAGTAGGGCCATTATTTAGTTCAACCAAAGCAGGAACAGCCTAAAGGCAAATCTGGACTGTTAATTATAAAATGCCAAAGTTATGCACATAAATAAAAATGCTGTCTGTGGCTAAGTGTGAATCTCTTCTGAAGAAAAAAACAAGGCAAACCAAGTAAACTCCCAAAGACAAGTGTAAAAAACAAGTAACAAATGAAAAAAAACACTGGAATGCACAGAGGAGAGCAGTCAGTAATGTCTGTTTTTTTAGCACAGTTACACCTTTATTGTTCACTATTAGTCTCACAGACTTCATCAGAAACATTTGAAACAAGCTCATTACCAACTTATATACCTTAAAAACTAGATGAAAATCAATTAAATAATTATCTAATAATAAACACTTCATTTAAACAGTTTAACAACTTCACATAACAAAAAAACAAATAAAATAGGAGTTTAACTCTTTACAGAACAAATATTATATAGCTAATTTCCTGTCTATTAAAACACTTAATATTTATGTTGTCATTAAGTTCAGGATGATTATAGGAAGCAAAGCATATCTGCCACTCAGCTTCCCTACTTTCTACAATGTTTTTAAAATTACCACCCCTTAAATCTACCCGTACAATATCCAAAATGGTAAAAGTGTACCTTTTGTATGTAGTGCAAGATGCAAAATGCTAATATAAAGCATTATTTTCATTTTTAACTTTAATAGCATAAAGATTTTCTTAAATCATCTTGCTCAAACTTCTGGTTGTCATACCCACATAAAAAGCTGGACAACCTAAGCACAGTGCAATACAATCCACAGCAGAGGTATTACTACTAAACCTGCCTGGAACTTGAACAGTATAGTCAAGATGTTCCAAGGCTACATAAGGGCCCTCATGACTATATCTGCATGCCTTACAACTATAACACTTAGACATCCCAGAAAAATAATTATGTATGAGGTGGAACAACCTTACTATCCCCATGTTCTAATAATTGTTTAATACTGCTATGTCTCTTATACATAAAACTTGGGGAACCCCCTAGTACCTAAGCCAAATCACAATTTCCTGTTATAACTTTCCAATTAACACAAATAACATTCTTTATAACCACATTATCCACACTCATATCTAAGCAATATCTAGGACTAACTTCAAACGTGGATTTCTCTAAAACAGTCACCACATTACTTTATTTGGTTAAACCATCCCAAAATATGGGAGAAAATGTATTCAACCTTTTTAAATACATTTCTTTAGCTATATTATCCAAAAGTACAGCTGGATAACCCCTTTCACAAAGTAAATTAGTTTGTTTGTATCTTTCAGCTTTTCCCGGTTAGGGGTTGCCACAGCGGAACTCCGGTCTGCTAATGATTAGCAGTTGACAACTCCGGTCCGCTAATGATTGACAGTTGATTTTTACATACCGGCTTGCCAGGCCTGATGCACAACCTTCAACTAAGGTACGCCCATTCACGCATGTCTCCACGCAGAAGACACTCTAGCTGAGAATCAAACCGGACAGCGTCTTACAACACTACCGCAGCACCACCATCGCAAAATAAATTAGTAATAAACATTATTTCATTTTCAAAGTCACTATCTTGACTAGTCATATGGGAAGCCCTAATATACTGACAATGAGGAATATTCTTTTTGTATGCATTGGGTGACTACTTTTAAAATGGACATAACTGTTGGAAAATGTATCCTTATGATGTACAAGTAAACTTCCAAAGACCAGTATAAAAAACAAGTAACAAATTAAAGAAAATTTTGGGAGTTTACTTGTTTTTTCTTGGTATTGGTTGGTAGTGCCTAGTCACCCATGGCCTGTGCACCTTAGGATGAGCTGTTGGATCTAACTCTGCATTCCAGTCCTGGATCCCGTGATAAGATTTTGAATGAGTTAGTAACAACAGTGGTAGAGATGCAAAAATCGTTGGCAGCATTGATGACCAGATTTAAGGACAGTTCCCAGGCTGCTTTGTCTCCAGGTGGCTTTAATGATTCTTTTGATGGAGGGGAAACTATTGTACAAGTTTTTGTACAATGTGACACACTTACTGAAGTTTTTTATAAGGATGTTAAGTCAGTGTTAAGTACTAACTCCGATTCAATTTCTGGCAATTTAAGTCAGCCAGAGACAAGTGTTGAGAAGTAACCTGCCTGGCCTCTTAGAAAAACTTGAAATGGGTTTAGAATGCTATTAGGCATTAATGGTGGAGAACAAATACTTTGAACATTGTATCAAGTTAATATTGTTCCCAAAGGCTTGAGTTTTTTTAAATTGCCCAATGGTGTTATACAAGACTGTCCATTCTTTCAAGAGTTAGTCACATATTTTAACAATGCTGGTAAGGAATTTTTAAAGTTACTTATAAACAATAATAACATTTTGGAGCAATTGAAGGTTTCTTTAATAGAGCTGGACAATTCAGTTACTCAACAGCTCAATAAATGAAGTTAACTTATCCTGGATTACAAGAATATATTTAGTGTGGTGGATAAGTGGGATTGTTAACAAAGTTGCAGTGCCTGTTTCTAGTACTGGTGGCTTAGATGGGTCTAAAACAGCTGCTAGCCTTTTAAAACCAGCTGAGAGTAGGGTAGCAAATGACATCGCTCACCAAGGTGTTTTAAGAATATCTGTTGAGGTTATGGTTAATTCTGCATCTACTGTCGATATACCAGAGCTTCCTTTGCGATCTCCAAACCATAAAGACAAAGGCAGTTTTTTCAATCGTGGAAATTGTTCCACAAAAAACTACTTGCGAAACAGGAGCAGAGAGGGATGTTGACCATGGAAACATTGACTATAAGTGATAATTCTGTGAATTCTAATATTATTGACTACAACTTTTCAGATTTTAATGTTACTGATGTCCACTGTAGATTACTGCAGTTAGGTTTCAATTTTGTACCAAGTAAAATAGCAGACGTTACAAGAACTTTGATAGAACTAAAACTCTTCACAAGAAAGTTAAGTTTAAAATACATTATGAAGGACATTCATATTAAAAAGAGTTTAAGTAGGCCATCTATGTATAATCCAATATTATTCCACGCTATTAAAACTTTAGAATTATGTTGCAAAAAAGATATCAGAAAGTGTTTAGAAAATAAAAATGTGTTTTTTATAATCTAGATAATGAAGAAAGAAGAGCCCTAGCCGAACTTAGAGGTAGAAGAGATTTGAGTTTCATGAATGCAGATAAAAGGGGCAGTGTAGTTATCATGAATATATGTAGCTATAATACTGCCATGGAAAAAAAATGTTGAAAAACAAATGATGAATATTCATTAGCATCTTGGCAAAAGGTTTTGAGAAGCTATGCTTGTATACATAATGTTTTATACAAACTTCTTATTTGTAATGATTTATATGATCTTCTTATGTGTAATGCTATAGATCAAGAATTGCACAATTTTTTACATGTGGAACATTCAAAGTTTGGAGTACTGTTTGGTATTCCAAAACTTCACAAAAGTACCACCAACGCCTCTTTTAAACCTATTGTCTCCAGACCTGGCAGTGGTACAGAGGGCATTTCTTTGTATCTGGACCATAATTTGAACCCTTTGGTCCAGTTATTACCATCATATACTTCTGATTCATAGGAATTTTTAAATCAAATAAGATTATTTCAACTAGAATGGCCAAACAGTGACAAGAGTTTCACGATGTTTTCAGTTAACATAGTTTCACTGTTCACAAGTATCCCACAAAGTGGGGGGGGGGGTGGATTGTGTTAGGAATCATTTAATAAATATACCACTATTGAAGGTAGAAGCATTGGTACTTATTCATGTTTGTTAGAACTGTTGTTAGAAAACATTTTTTTATTTTATTTTTAACAATAAGTATTATAAACAGTTAAAAGGTGTAGTCATGGGGGCCACTGTTGGCCAAGTTTATGCTAGTTTGCTTCTAGGTTGGTGGGAGATGGAGATTTTAGCCCGGCTTCCTAAGTAGGATAAAGTTATATTTTATCAACGTTTTGTATATGATTTATTTTTTTTTAGTTAGGTAAAATGGTTTTAACATAAGTGAATTTATGGAAGCCTTAAACAGTGGTTCGGATTTTTTGAAATTTATTTTAGGTGAACACGGAAACAGGGTTTGCTTTTTAGATATGGATTTAAGATGGGATTCTACAAATCATAATTTTATTAGCTGCATATATTGTTAGGATACATTTTCAGCAGTTATGTCCATTTTAAAAGCAGTCACCCAATCACACAAAAAAGAATATTCCTCTTGGTCAGTATATTAGGGCTTCCCATATGACTAGTCGAGATAGTGAATGTGAAAATGAAATAATGTTTATTACTAATTTATTTTGTGAAAGGGGTTATCCAGCTGTACTTTTGGATAATCTAGCTAAAGAAATTTGTTTAAAAAGGTTGATTTAATTTTCTCCCATATTGTGGGATGGTTTCATTAAATAAAGTAATGTGGTAACAGTTTTAGAGGAATCCAAGTTTGAAGTTAGTCCTAGATATTGCCTGGACATGAGTGTGGGTAACGTGGTTATAAAGAACATCATTTGTGGTAAGTGGAAAGTTATAATGGGAAATTGTGATTTGGCTAAGGTACTAGGGGGTTCCCCAAGTTTTATGTATAAGAGACATAGCAGTATTAAACAATTATTAGAATGTGGGGATACTAAGTTGGTTCCATCTCTTAAACAAAGTCTTTTGGGATGTCTAAGTGTTATAGTTGTAAGGCATGCAGATATATTCATGAGGGCCCTAATGTAACCTTAGAATATCTTGACTATACTATTCAAGTTTCGGGCAGGTATAGTAGTAATACTTCTGCTGTGGTCTATATTGCACTGTGCTCAGGTTGTCCAACTTTTTACATGGGTATGACAACCAGAGGTTTGAGCAAGAGGATTCAAGAACATCTTTATGCTATTAAAGTTAAAGATGAAAATAATGCTTTATATAAGCATTCTGTGTCTTGCACTACATGCAAAAGGTACACTTTTACTATTTTGGATATTGTACGGATAGATTTAAGGGGTGCTAATTTTAAAAACATTGTAGAAAAAAGGGAACTAGGCTGGGAGATATGCTTGGTTGCCGATAATCCTCCCTGGGCTTAATGATAACATAAATATTAAGTGTTTCTTAATGGACAGAAAATTAGTTATATAATATTTGGACTGTAAAGAGTTCAATTAAATTTGTATTTATTTGTTTTTTTATGAGAAGTTGTTAAACTGTTTACATTTTTTATGATTAGATAATTAGTTAATTGATTTTCACCTAGTTTTTAAGGTGTATATAAGTTGATAATGAGCTTGTTTCAAATGTTTCTGATGAAGTCTGTGTGAGAAATAGAGAACAATAAAGGTGTAACTGCGTTAAAAACAGACATTACTGATTGGTCTCCTCTGTGTATTCCAGTGTTTCTTAATTTCTTTTCTTCTGATGCAAACATATTCTGGGCAGAAGTTAGAAATACATAGTGCACCATGCAAACCTGTTTCTAGCAGAGATACTTAATGTACTATGAGCATTTGATTCAAAGACTCCAGAAGGCAGTGCTGTGAACTCAAAGGTTAGTAGTACTACAGCATTTTACTGGATAACACTGCATGTAAATGTGATAGCTCAGGGCAATAAAAACATTTTTTCAAACACAATAAATGTTCTTTTCTATCCAATGAAACTTGAGAAACTTAATTAGTTAATTAAAAATCACTTAAATTACCTTGAATTTAAAGCAATGGTCATCACCCTTGTACAGGATGTGTTTAACAAGGTAGTTCAGAATGTTGCCCTGTCTAATATCATGGATATGCCAAATTCCATATGTCATGTGATTAACTTGGAACAGAGGAGACCCTTGTGTTTTAAGTGATTTTTAATTAATTAAGTTTCTCAAGTTTCATTGGTTCATAGGTTCATAGGTTTATACTAGGCTATCTGCCCTAAGGCATTTATAAGCCTAGCCCAAATTTATGTGGCTTACGCCACCCCTTATATGAAAAAATACTGTGCCCATTAGTTTGTTGTGCCTCTGTCCAGCAGTGACACAGAGATGATTCCCGGGGTAAACCTACGATCTCCCATCCACAGGTCTAGATTTCTCTTGAACAGAGTCAGCGAGGTGCTCTGCCTCACATGGACCGGGATTTTATTCCACAGCATAGGGAGTCTCTGAGTGATAAATCTATCCCTCCAGCATGTCCTATTTATATCCGTGCTAAGGTTTAAGTCGCTTGCTCTAGTGGTTTTGGTGGATTTGGATTTTTGAGGTGGAGCATGTCCATTAATTCCGGGTTGGACATGGCCTTGTATGTCAGGCACATGTCACCTCTGAGCAGGCGGTATGCGACTGAATAGAGCTGGAGTTTCTTCAATCTGGCAGCATATGACAGATTTTGGAGTCCCTTTATCCTTTTGGTGAGGAACTTTTGGGGTCTCTCCAATTGCTGCAGATGTCTGGTGAGATACATCCCGAATGGGGCATTGTACTCGATCATTGATCTGATAAGTGAAGAGTACAGGAACAATGACCTCACTAGATCTGGATGTGAATCCCTTCATGATCAGGTGGGCAATGTAGAAGGTCTTTCTAACCACTTTAGCAATGTGAGTGTCAAAGAAAGGCCACTGTCAACCTGGGTCCCCAGGTCCCTGATAACCTCTTCTGTGCTTAGTGGATTGCCACCTATATGGTAGCTTGGGGTTACCTTGTTTTTCCCGAAGGGTATGACTATACATTTTTTGGCGTTTAACTTCAGGCCATGGCTCTGGCACCAGCTATCTGTTTCCGTGAGTCCCTTCTGAAGGATATCCGTGTCCGATGCACTTTCCACTATGGCCCAGTTTGCAGTCGTCTGCAAACTTTGTCAATAAAGTCCTCCCATGCTGGCCTGTACTTCTGAGAAGTAGATGCCAAACAATAGGGGGCCAAGGACCGAGCCCTGTGGGACACCACTTGTGACCGGCTTGGAGTCTGACACAGCGCCAGCAACTCTAACCCTGTGGGTTCTGTCCTTAAGCCAGTTTGCAACCCATCTTGTGACATATAGGTTTACATTTAAGCTGGTAAGTTTTTCTACAATACCCGAGTGGGGTATTGTGTTGAAAGCCTTTGCAAGGTCAAGGTATGGATAGAAAAGTGCATTTATTGTGTATGAAAAATGTATTTATGGTCTGAAGAAGCAGTCCCTGTGAAAGTGCTTACCGTTTTTATATATTTTTTATGTTCTGTAGTGTTTAATTAACAAATGTAAAATAAAATAAATAAATAATTAAACTCTTCCATTCATATGGTGTTGTTCCTTCTTTTTTGCACATTTAATTATTAGAAACTCAGCTGTTGTGCATTGTTGGTTCTACTTTTCATTTATTCAATATGTCTGAGAAGCAGTATTCTGGAAGGAGCTGATATCCAACTTGGTTATTATCCTGCAACAACGAAAAATTTTAATCATCAGTTACAAAGCATTATTGCCTTGGATTCAAATCCATTACTTAAACTGGACTTTAATGGCAGTGATTCCATGGTGGATACCACAGGTATTAACCTTACTATCTTTCATGAATGTAGTAAGGAACTGGAAAAAACTATGTTTGAGTTAAAACATCTGCAGTGGCAGCATTTCCATATGGAAGCCTGCCTACATTATAAAGTGGTTCCGAGGGATATATGTATATTATAGATGCCCACCTATGGTACCAAATATCCAGACTTATGAAGGCACGCCCATTCAACGCATGTCTTTCCCTGTGGTCGAGTGGACATTCAAAAGACATGCGTTGAATGGGCATGCCTTCATTGAAGGTTGGGTATTGGGCTGGCAACTCAACACCATAAAAAAAAAAAAAACTGGCAATCATTAGCGGACCGGAGTTCCACTGTGGCGACCCCTAACTGGGAAAAGCCGAAAGACAAACAACTTAGAGCCTGGCAGAAATTAAATCTTGATACAAGTTTTGTGTATATATAGTTGCTGGTTGATTTCTTTAAACCATTGGAACTGTCAGCATATGACCCGGTGATTGAACAATGGTGTCAGTTACAAGATAATTTTCCAATCAGTTTAACTGAACCAGGCCAGCCTTAGAAGAGATATTGAGTAATATCTCTGCTTATGGATTAAGACTGAAACAGCAAAAGCAGAAAAAGTTACAGAGAGGTTTTGTAGACTTTAATTGTGGGCATGTATTTTCTTGGTCTAGTAGACCTGCCCCCCTCTGCTGACTGAAATACCCAAGGAGAAGTGGATGTTAACAAGGATAAGCCTGAAATATTAACTTTGGGCACAGAAAACACAAAAACAGTACCTGTGATGAGTGAATTTACAGTCTCTACTGCCTCCGGTGCTATTTCCAGTTCTAGCTCTGCTTCTAATATTGCTAGTCTTGATACACGACCTAAAAGCTTGTTGAAGGTCAGACAGAAGCAGGTTTTTCTGACTCTTCCCCTACCTATACAGCATATAGATCCCCAGGAGTGAGGGCACTCCCACAGCAGAGGGCACAAGAGGGGAAACAAACATCTAGATGATATACACACTCTGAAATTAAAGAAAGCATGGTCAAAGGTACAGAAAATGGTGAATCCTTAATTGTCAATATATCAGGAAGAAAGCTGACTGAATATGAGGAATCTGCATTGCTGAGAGGGCCATCCTTTATCCAAGCTGCTACATCAGTGTTGGGAAAAGTTTCCTTGGACATCAGGTTATTTGCCACAAACATTATGCTATGGACAATGTTTCCAGATAATTCTACAGTAAGCAGTTTTAAGAAACCAAGTACTTTTTGTCCCAACTTAAATTCAACTCTTGAGGCATTTTGTACTGTACAACCTAAATTATTTGTTTAATAATGACCGTAGTGTATTAGGAAAGAAGGAATTTTATAATCAAACTGCGAAGGAATGCAATACATTACAAACTCTTCATACTGACAATACCATTTTTATAAAAACGGCTGATAAAGGAGGGGCCATTGTTGTTATGGTCGCTAACTTTTATAACAATAGCATTTTGAATATGTTAAAGGATAATGATGTTTATGAACCTGTCTCCATGCAAAATATTGAGGAGACATGGAAAACTGTTAGTTCAATGTTAAATGATTGTTTCTTGAATGATATTAGTTCTGATCTATATACATTTTTTACAGTTGATGTACTTTCAATTCCTCTGTTCCAAGGATTAGCTAAAGTGCATAAGTACGCTACCAATCCAGTGTTCAGACCTATAGTTTCTGGCCATGGATGGGTTACAGAATTTATCTCCATTTTTGTGGAGAGACATCTCAAAGTGGTGTTCGACAAGGTAGATATTATACTAGGTGACACTGAACAATTTTTAAAACAACTCTATAACGATGCAGGTGATATCCCATTAGATAAGAATATTCTATTCATTACAATGGATGTTTGTTCATTGTTTACAGCTATTCCTAATGGTATAGAACTAGAATATACCAAAGACTTCTGACTAACACATAGTGAGCATACTGTTGATTTTATAGATCTTCTGTATTTATTTATTGAAACCATTCTTGAAAATAATATTTTCTCATTTGAGGGTAAATATTATCAGCAGAAATCTGGGGTGGTCATGGGAACCCCATGTGCCAACAGTTATGCAAATATTGTTATGGCACATTGGAAGTTCTGCATATGTATTTGGTAATAATAGGTTTATATCTTCATTAGGTTCTACCGCCGGTTTGTGGACAATGTGTTCATTCTATAGACAGGAGATTTTAAGCAATTTGAGAACTTTATTACTTATTTACATGGCACTACATCATTTTTAAGATTTTCATCACAAGTCTCAAGCTCGAGGATTAATTTCTTAGATGTTAGGCTAGAGAAAGATCACCAAAATAAGATAGTGACCAGTAGAATTAGGAAAACATGTTATAGGAATCATCTTTTACATTGTCAGAGCTTACATCCACCCAGAATATATAAGAATATCATACATGGCCAGACATTATGGCTATCAAGGTTGCATAACAGGGATAAGATGTTTGAAGGAGAGATTAGTGTCATTCGACAGG
The DNA here is from genome assembly GCF_019279795.1 of Protopterus annectens. Taxonomy (NCBI): domain Eukaryota; kingdom Metazoa; phylum Chordata; order Ceratodontiformes; family Protopteridae; genus Protopterus; species Protopterus annectens. The sequence goes on from NC_056748.1 coordinate 225,820,322, forward strand.
AATTACAGGACAGGGGATATTCTATCCATGAATTAAATAGAGAACTGCAAGATATCAGTACAGCTAGAAATGGGAGAGGGAAACCTTATTTCTCAGATAAAGTGTTGGAAGATGGAGACCATGGTCGGGCCGGAGATAGATCTAATTTCAGTATGACAGGAGTGCCTGTTACTATAGCCTATTCTAGCAATGTCAACTCTATATGTAGTATTATAGAGAAGAACTGGTATATCCTCACTTCAGATCATGCTATTAATAGTGTGATAGGTTCTAAACCCTCTTTTAGGTTTAGGAATAAAAAGACACTTAAATGGATGCTATGTTATGAGAAAAGAAATCCAATATGGAATATGGAATTTGCCACATTTCCATATAGGAATTACAACTTTTTCATACATTTTTATAGTGATAGAAGTTTCATACATCCTATGACCAATAATGAATATTTCTTCAGGTTAGTAGCAAACTGTACTACAAACCACGTAGTTTACATAGCTCAGTGTCAGTTATGTAGACAGTTTTATGTAGGGAAGACAAATCATTCTTTTAAGGATAGGATTAGACAGCATATCTGTGATATTAGATAGGGCAACATTCTGAACTCCCTTGCTAAACACATCCTGGACAAGGGTGATGACCATTGCTTTAAATTCAAGGTAATTGAGATTATCACATTAGGAGAGAGGTTGGGGGATATTAAAAGTATTACTGAAAATAAGGAGTTATACTGGATAGTGAATCTACAAGCAGACAGGTTTGAAGGTCTGAATGGTAATGTCTCTTTAAGACCTATCTTAAAACAGAGGAAACCCTTGTGTTTTAAGTGATTTGTAATTAGCTAATTAAGTTTCTCAAGTTTCACTGGCTATAAAAGTACATTTGTTGTGTTTGAAAAACATTTTTATGGTCTGTAGAAGCAGTGCTTACCATTTTTATATATTTTTTATGTTCTGTTGTGTTTTATTAAACTCTTCCATTCATATGATGCCATTCCTTCTTTTTTGCATATACAGTTAAGAATGCTGATGGCTACCTGAGCCATAAAATGTTCTTGTTTAGTATTATTAGCTAATTAATATTATAAAAAGTAAGCTTTTTTCAATATATTAATTAAACTAAAAACACAATTTACAAAAACCAGAACAATTAGGCACATCTGACTCTGTTTCATACAAGACTTATTAAACACAAACACACACATATATATATATATATATATATATATATATATATATATATATATATATGGGTTCACTTTATAACATCGAAATACTGAAATGTCGAATTTCAGTATCTCGAAGCTATAAAGTCGAATGTTAAAAATAGCGAATGTTCATAATCGCGAATTTGACGTATGTCGAAAATATGTTGAAATCGCGGTTATGAAGTTGCGCTATGTAATGTCCGGGTTTGTGTTTTGTTGGTGTGCGGTGCCGTGTTTGGATGTAGGTGTTATGTCAGGTAAGTGAGTGTTTTGTAAGGGTTTTGAGTGGGATTCAGAGTGTGTGTGAGGGATTGGAGAATGTGCGTGTGTGAGTGAGCTTTTGTGTTGTGTTTGTGCGATCTCGGAGTTAGTATATATAAGTAGGGGGGTGGGGCGGCGCAGCCCCCCACATGGGGGGTGCAGGGGGGCTTGCCCCCTGCTCATGTGTGTGTGTTGTGTATGTGTGTTGTTTTTTTGTTTATGTTGTGATCTGGGTGTTGTGTTGTATGTTTAGTGTAGCATGTGCGGTGTTTTCGGTTATGTGGTTTCGCGGTTTTTGTTTGTCGGTGTTTTGTGGATTCGGTTTTATAGTCTCGAGATACTGAAATTTGATATTTCAGCATTTCGAGGTTATAGTGAATCTATATATATATATATATATATATATATATATATATATATGTATGTATGTTTATGTTACAACATCCACCATATGTAGACTGAGAAGAAAATCATGTCTTCTTTCATTAGTGGGAAAAAAATGACTAATACTTTGCACTCTAAAAATACAACTTTCTTTATTGAAGCGTCTATAAAGGAAATTGTGTTTTTGTTTTAATTTTCCTTGACTTCTAATTAGTGTAATTAGTGTTTTTAATTTTATCAAACATTTAATATTGCCAGGGATACTTAACCTAGGTCTTTCTCTGGCATTAAAACATATCTGCCACTGTAATTTCCCACTACTTTAACAAATATTATGTGATTAAGTGTAGACCAATTTTAATGGGCGGTGCAGTGGTGCAGTGGTAGCGATGTTGCCTCACAGCAAAAGATTCTGAGGTTTGATTCTTGGCTGTGGTGGAGTCTGTGTGGAGTCTGCATGTGCTACCTGCATTTGTTTGGGTTTTCCCTGGGTGCTTCGGTTTCCTCTCATGTTAGAAAGACATGCGTCTGGAGCATTTCAAGCAGAGCTTCCACTGAAAACTGGCTTTGTTCCAAGTCGGAATTTCCCAGTTAACAAATGTTAAATAAATAATAATAAAATTGGACAGTGCAAGTGCTGACTGTAAGTATAAACAATGGACAAGTGATTCTAAACATGCATTCAAGTTGGAATTTAATGTGTACAATTTGTGTGTCTTAAGCATAGTATATAGCAGTTTGAATATCTTAAAATTGCATACTGAGCAATTTCAAACACTGACACCCTATCACTTGTACACAAGAATGGGCTAACATTAAAAGACTATTAGGAAACCATCCCAAATGTCTAAATGTAAGCCTGAACTTTAACAAACTGAGTAATTTACCCATATGGGATGTGTATATAATGTAGGTTTATACATTTGGGACAGTCCCTTTCATTTGTTAATTACAACATAAATATAATTCTGGAAGCACATTACTACTGCAGCTTGAGACATGTAGTGTACGCCCTTCCCTTTAATGACTGCAATTCATTTTACATGGGTAAAACAACTCATAGGATGTCAGAGAGGATCCGTACACTGTGAAGATAAAATTGAACACTAATCATCTTTATTAACATTTCATAAATTGTGGTGGGCATGATAAATTTAGGTTATTTTATTCTACAACGATTGATAGACTGATAAAGACAAACAATTCTGTAAAGAGTGCATAAAATTAACTAGTAAAATCCACCACACTGGCTGAACATGAATAACCTGGAGGAGAACACCAATTTTAGCAAAAAACAAGCTTTAATGCTGCATTCGTCTCAGAGAGACTTCATCAGAATGAACTAACATCACAAATGCAACACATAATATACCAAGCCTGCAACACATAATATACCAAGCCTAGTAATTAATCAGTAATTAAATAAAAAAATCAATTAACCTATTAAAAACTAAAACTTACAAGCATAAACAAAAATAAACAAAAATACATATAGAAAATATTAAAAATCATTTTAAAACGTTTAACCTTCAATTTTTAAAAAAAACACTTAATGTTAATGGAATCATTCATACCAGGCTGCGTATCAGCCCCTAGTCTTACCTGCCATATAGTTTCTCTTTGTTCAACTTAATCTTGAAAGGAACCCCCCCCACCGATACTTTCAGATACTTGTTCCAAAATACAGAACAAAAATGTTTTGTATCCTAAACATTTAACGGTATGTTTAAACGGATATATATTAGCAGAATGAAAGACGCATTGAGCAAATGTGTCTTGAGTGACACAAATAAAGCGAAGACACAAAATGCCAAAATGCATTTCCACTGAAATGCAAAAGAGCGAAAAGTTTTGTTTGGCCAACCTCGGAAACCTGGTGTGATACTCAATGTAAGAGAAACATAAGTGCTTAGTTCATGTCAACAATGAGCTTCAAACGTGAATATATGCACAAAGCACTTCCCAGCTATATACAAAACCTATGCTATTACACCTTAACCGTGCATAAGTGTGACATGAAAACACCTAACATAAACAAAACAGCCTGTGTTGGTATAACAGAAACCAAACATCAACACAATATGATGGATACAGCTGGACTAGCCATGCGTGTTACACTACACTTTCAGCAACATAGCAACTGCTCGTAGAAACTCTGCAGTACTGTATTCATTTTTCCTGTGCAATACAGTCTGTAAATGTTCTTCCTGTTCCAGAGTCTTTCGTTTCTTAGGGGAGACTGCACAAGCTGACAGCATTTGTAGACATATTTTGTCAACTCTGTTCTGTTCACAGACTAACATAGCACACAAGGAATGTCAAAAATTTGCCTATCAAATAAACATCCGTTTCTCCTGTGCCATCCTGCCACATAATTCTGAGTGCGTGGCAAAGCATTGTCATTCAAAGATGACACATTCCAGAAAGAAATAGGGTACATAGGAGGGAATCGTGTAGGGGCTACATTATGGGTGACCTGCTTCCTTACACGGCCCAATGCATACACGTTGGAGAAATACGTAATCAGCTCTTTACCCTCACTAGGAGGGAAGGCTTTACTTAACTGTGTAAAGGCTGGAACCACATCCATCTAAGGAAGGAAGCTCAAGACCATCAACTCCTTCACAGCATGTAGGAAATCCACAGATGTGCCATACAAATGTGACAGTCCCAGCTGTTGAACTTTCTGCCATACACTCTGTGAGAAATGAAATAAGCACCCTTTGCTAATGACATCAGCAAAATCTGCTGCAATACTTTTCATTGCTGCCAATTCAAAGTCATACAACAGAAACTTCACTGTAGGGGGTTAACTGTGATTTAGTACATAAAGCAAACACACATTCACACATATAGTTGTACAGCTTAAAGGATTTCTTTGTCATCAAACAGTACAACAAAAGGAGACATATCTGTGTACCATTACATATAATTAGTGCATATATGCTATACAGCTGTTTGCAGAACTTTCCTTTAGTTAGGAACACACCATCCATGAACCATATTTCACTTCTACACAAATCACCAAGGCTTTCTGTGTTTATGAAGACTAACACATGTACATTTTAGTGTATGCCTACCCTCCTTTCTTGCATGAAAGTGGATTGTTTCAGCTTAAAGTCATCTACGGACACATTACTAAGAGTAGTACAGGGTGCTGAGTAACTTAACATGCTAATTCGCTGTACCCTGTTTACATGCTATAACATTGACCTTCGTGTTGGTAATGTCACTACACTTTCTAAGGACGTGCTAGCAAACATGTTATCCACCATTAGTGCAGGGGTGCTTCTACAATCTCTGGACATTTCCTTCAACTTACAACAAGCCTTATACTTCTCAACCTCTGTGGAATCAGAGGCATGATCATGAGGGTTTGATTTTAACAGGATTTCCTCTACCCCTGTTGTTGTAGTTATTGCCCTACCCTTACATCCGTGTGTGTTTTTAAGTCGACAGCCCCTGTACTTCTTAGTCTTTAGCTGTTTTTCTAAGACATACAGGTAACCGTCTATCACTAGCATATCCTTCCCTTTTTGTGACTGCACAGTACAATACCTGTTATCTATCACACCAGGTCTTGTCAGTGCAGTGGAAGCCATAGTAGTATACACAACATGCCATACGCACACCTAACTGCTCTGATTACGTGCCTTAAGTATTTCCTGCATTAGCGGAATACTGCATGTTAATTGACATATATTTTACTCTTTTAACAGTACTTAACCTTTATTGGTGCACAATGTATGTCAGCACATGTTTGCACTATGTGTTCTGTAGCTTTTATACTTAAATATGTCCAGTCTTCTCTATAACTATTGCTGCTTGACGCAGTTACATCACAGACAGCATTTGGACAAGTAGGGCAGTTCGTATTTCCGTTTTCCGCATTTAGCAGTTCATCTTTCAGGCACTTTGGGATTTGTGTGTTGCTGAAAACGCATTTGCTCAATTTGTCATTCGTTCTGCTAATATAGACCCATTTAAACAGTGCATTGTTTCTATTTTTTGTTTTAATACAATTTACAATGTTGTTTAATTCTTTTACTTTAACACCTTGTAGTCATACCTACATAAAAGTCATAGCAGAATGAACAAACAGCTATATATACTATCCCCATGCGTTATAGTTATAAACACCATCAATAGGAATGGTCTGATTCAAATGTAACAATTCAACATAAGGCCCTTCCAAAATAACCCTACAAAGAACTACAAAAGCCACATTTATACACTCTCTTATTTCATCCACTAATAATAGTACTAGTCTTGGTAGAAGAGTCAGTCTGCAGGCATTTTTTCAAACAATAAGTATTTTTATAAATAAACCTAGGTCTATCTCTAATAACTTTAATCAACTCAGAATTCACTTTTAGAATATTGCAGTTCTTATGTATAATATAACTAATACTGTCTCTCTCTATAGACATGTGTAGGATACAAAATGCATCATGTTTTTTCTTATTAGTGTTAAATTCATTTTGTATTCTATTAGAAGAGGTGGGGTTCTAGGTGTAAAACCATACAACAAAATAGGTGGAAAATCAGAGAACCTACGTCCTTTTACTTCTATGGTTAATTTATGCAATGATTCAGAATGATAGCCCCTCTCTAAAAACATTCCCAGAATGAAAGTGATTTCCTGTTGAAAAACACTATCATCAGACATTATTCGAGAAGCACGTATAAATTGACCCTTGGGGATATTATTTTTCATAAAAATAGGATGATTGCTAGAATAATGTAAGTAATCATTAACAAAAGTGTCCTTTCAATAAACTCTACTAATAAATTTACAATCATGACTATCCCAAGTGATAGTAACATCTACAAAGTTGACTGAAAGTCCATCTCCTAAACTAAATTTCAAAAATGCAGATTATTTATTAATGCTGTCACAGAAAGTTGAAACTTGATCTCTACCACCTTCTATAACAAAAAATAAATCATTAACAAATCTAGCATAAAAATATTATAAGAAGACGAAACAGATTTTAAAGTACTTTGTTCCCACCAACCAAGCACGATGTTGGCATAGGCAGGGGCAGCAGCTGACTCCATAGCTACCCCTCTCAACTGCTTGTAAATGTTTTGATTAAACAAAAAATAATTACAAAGCAGAAGTTCCAAAAGCATACAAGAAGTAAAAATGTTACCATTCAAAACATGTGCAACAGACCCTTAAAAATGTCTAACATAATCAATACCCTCATCATGTGGTGAACATCAAATTGTTATTAGGATCAAAAGAATAATTAATATTAAATTCCTTGAATTTATTTAAAAAAATCCCATTAATCCTTTATAAAAAATTCCATTGTTTGCACCAAGGGATTCAATGTATGGTTAAAACTACTAATGAAATACCCTTGGTCACAGAATGAGGGGAGGAGACAATGGGCCTAAAAGGGGATTGTATAAATCTTCATAAATTTTGGGGATATCAAAAAGGGTCCCCAAAAGAGGCTGATCGACCACCATAAATTCATACATGTCTAAAGTAATATACCTACCCATCCACAAAAAGCTCAAGAGTGCATAAAATTCCAGTAGCTGTTATATGTTAACTTCACAAATTGGACTGAATTAAATGACTTGGTCAATGTTTAATGGCTGTTAAAAGTAAATAAAAGTACTAAGCATAAGTCAAACATTTTCAAAATGCTTTTATAGTTTTGGCAAATAAAAACTGGTTATGCAGTTTTCTTTTCAGTTTATGTATGTTGCATGGGTGAAATGTATATTTTTTCTGAAGATGACTTGTATTAGAAATGAAAGTGTTAATTTTATGTGTGGTTCAGGGTTTATTCTAGGGTGTGTATTCGGTATGGTTTTCAGTAAGATATTTACTACACAATGGGATATTTGTTTTTAATAACATCTTAATCTACTGATACTAGATATCATTTACTGCAGGAACTTCATTTGACTTAACACAAATATGAGAAATTAAAGAGAGTTGTAAATTAGCAAGAGCTTCATCCAATTAAAAAAGAATAAATATACAACATTGAGGAGCTCATTACATTTATTGGGAATAGCGTAAAGCAGATAAGAAGGAGTTTTAAATGTATAGTGTAGTAGGAATTTGAACTATAGTTAGCAATTACTATTTATCTGGGCTCTTATTTTCCATCCAGTCCAGCATTTGCAAACATTGCAGGTTTCATAAGAGTAAGTTAATATGTACTGGAGAACTGTATTAATACGCAGTGGAGATTTTTAGTAGCATTTTTGTCTTTAGGACTGCATTCTTGATAAAGCTAATAAAGTTTTTTTTAATCATTACAACAAAATGCTTCATTTTTGGGGCCTCTGAATACTAGATACTGGAGATCAGTGAGCGCAAAACAGGTAATCTACATATGTGACTGGTTTTCTCATAATACACCAGGTAGATGGGATAGATTTACTCCCCAAGTTATTTGTACTCCCCCCATTTTTTATGTAAATAAAAGATTCTCACAATGGGTATAACTGTGACCCTTTGAGTTCTGTGTCATTCATTACACAGAATCTACTGCATTTCCTTTGATATGGGATCCTGTAAGAAATAAATGCAAGATACTGGACTGATGGTCTACGGAAAACTGATTAGAGGAGTTTTTGCTTATAATGGACTTACTATGATATATTTATCTATGACTAATCCAAGCTGAGTTAAAACACAGGGAGCTTGGATGTAGGCTAGACTAAAATAAATGTTGGACTACAGAATATCAGCTACATAGAAGGTACTTGGGTAGAATGGTTCTATTTCTGCTTTTTTTGGGTGGGGAGAATTTTTCAACCTTACCAGATGACCATCAAGCTAGCTCCACTATCCCAGTTGTCCCTATCAGAAGTCCCATTCTAATGGATTCCTGTGTTTCTATGCCAGGAGGATCTCCCCTTTTTCTGTAGAAGTCCTGCTCTATGAAGGCCCCAACTCCTTGTAGAGTAACTATGGGATTTGGTACACTCCAGGCAAGTGATGAAATGAGATGGTGGACAAGCCGTCATCATTCCATGAAGGGAATTTTACTTGGCCTAACTCCCCAGTCCACACCCCCATATGCTGACATCAAATTATGTGGGCTGACTTGAAAATTGCAGGGTCACACCAAGTGTGTGTGTCCTGCCCCTAGCCATAGGACAGACATACGTTACTCTGAATCAATTATTCTGCAGTCCAGTATCAATTCTTTTGACCCCTAACCTCTGCCAGAGCTCACTGAATGATGCTCAGCTCTTTTCCTCCCAAGGATGAGCACACCTGTCTCCCTGTTACTCCATCAGTCAGTCATCCAAGCATCTAATCAAACTTGGGTTGCCTGGGCTGCAGTCAAGGCTGTACCTATCTATGTCACCAGAGTGACAAAACGGCTACCATGTTTTACACCTGAAAATGTTAGGTTTGTAGGAAAGGTTAGTGCCTGAATCCTAGCGACTGCCATCCTTCTATTGCCACAGACCAACAAAAAATGTGAGCTTCACCTAAAAAAAATCTGTAAGCCTTCTAGAGCCACACCTAAGACTGTTATGGGAAGTTTCCTTGTAACTGAAAAAAGAAAGCTTGATAAAAGAGTTCCAGACAAATTACAATTCCTTAGTTTTCCTCTGGAGTAGCAAGACAGAAGGAATTTCCATTTTATAATGCAATGACACAATATTGCTATTAAGCAGGACTTTCAGCCCATTGCAGATAAATAAATATCCTGAATAGTCTTTGGGACATGGCTGTCAGTAGCAACCTTTCTCTCTGCAGGTGAGCAATTTTCTATCATTATTTCCTTGAATAATGGTCTGTTTTTCTTGTAACCTAACTTAAACCATGTATTTGTTCCTTTTATTAACCATAGATTAAACATTTAGTCCTGATTTAGTATATTCAGATCAAATGAGATTCTTGTGAAATGAGAGGCAAAGGATAATATCTGACATGTTGTCACTCCCACTATGCACTCCTTTCCAAAATGTCTTTTTCTTAGCAGTTCCTAGTTTATTCACTGAAAAGGAACATAATCATGTCATTTGGATGTGTTTTTTTATCATACTGCCAGATCATCATTATCCAACACTTTACTGAGATGATTTAGTAGTTGTATCATGACTCTCAACTAACCCAGCCACTGGGGGTGCACAAGCCAGTGCATTTCTTTGTGCCAGTCCCAAACCCAGATAAATGGGGAGGGTTGTGTCAGGAAGGGCATCCGGCGTAAAACTTGGCAAAATGATTCATGTGGACACCAGTAAATATTTACATACCGGATCGGTCGAGACCTGGGTTAACAACGACTGCCAAAAGTACTGTTAGCCAGCAGGGTGCTGGCAGAAATTGGGCTACTGTTGGCCGAAGGAGGAGAGGAGGTGGAAGGCATGGCTGAAGGTAGGAAGAGAGGAGAAAGACTATGGATGTGGTGAGAGAGGACATGCAGGTGGTTGGTGTGACAGAGCAAGATGCAGAAGACAGGAAGAAATGGAAACAGATGATCCGCTGTGGCAACCCCTAATGGGAACAGCCAAAAGAAGATGATGATCATGACTCTAACTCTGGAACAATATATTTCTCAGAATGACCAGGCAAGGATCCTCCACATTACCAATGACTCTGTTACATCAGTGGCCTTATGGGCTTGTAACACTCAGAAATCATCCTGGATGGTAAGATAAAAAGATATCCTGTAGAAACTGATTCTCAGTAAATTTAAATACAGAAGATGTGCTGATAAACTTACTTGATCTCCCCTTGAACAAATTTTACAAGGGACTGGGAAATGTTGCAGGACTTCCTCAACAACTCTTATATTATAAAAAAGTACAATGAGAATGTTGTCACTAGTGCATTTTTTTAAATCAAATGAGAAACACAGGGCAGCCATTTTTTCCCAGTTGGAAGCAAATGCTATTGCACCATGTCAGGTGTTAAGTGCATTAAGCTTAGATAATTAAATCACTAGAAAATGGAGCTGACCTTTGGAGTTAATACTACATAATTCCAAAATAAGCCAATACTGTACAGTTCCATGGTCAGTTCATTGTGGGACCTCAAAACTCCCAGTTCATTTCACCTTCAGAAACACAATCAGACTTCAGCACAAAAACAGAATCTACATTAAAACTGAGTTCACCACCATAGATATGCTAAGTAATAACATGTACAAATAGGGAAACATAATTATTTGTGAAATAAGTCTAAGAAAAAAATCCAGTAACCTAAAAAGTTGTAAAAGAGGTAATGGGAATTATACAGCCACTCACGGGACTGCTGAAGCACAGCATATGACATATGCTAAGCACTTACTCAACTTGCCAAACAAAATAACAAAGATACTATAAAATGAGGAAAATATCAGCCTCACAACACAACAAAGACTAAGAAAAGGCATCCATAATGTATAGTTTGCTCATCCATCAAAATGACAACAAATCCTGCACTATAAAAATTGTTTCCGGTATGAAATGCCAAGTTCATTTTTTAATTATGAGTACAATAAAAAAAATTTATATTATTTGTCATATGTCTAGTGTTATCATTTATTGCTTCAGAAGGGACTTGCAGCTATAAATCAAAATGCAAAGCTGCAAATGACAACACCACTTGCAAACGCATACCAAATAATAGCTATTGTGCAGTAGGTCTCAGAAAACACTGTAAGGTAGATCTAGTCTGTAAACTATACAAAAACTAATTAAAAATGAAAAAATAAATAATGTGCCCAATCATTGAAAGCAAATCATAACTCCACCCCTAAAAAGAGTATGTACAACCAAAGATCATTACCACATAAATCTATTGCCACAAGCATGCTGTAGCTGTAAGTAAAGCGTCATATACCGTCTGAGTGCATGAATATACAGGCAAAGGATAATGTAATCAGTGTTCAATCAAATGGGAAAATATAAATTGAAAAAAACTTGTAAAAGGAATAATGCCATGATTTATTCTCAAATGACACAAAGACATGTCCCTTTGACTTTTGTCTTCAGAATCAAACATAATTAAACCTGAATTATGACCCTTGTAAATAATGCCATGGTTGCAGCTGCCACAGGCTGCTGTTATGAATAACTGATGGCTCCTCTACAGATGACTGAAGTATTTCTTGGGCTGCAGTTGCCAAAGAATAAAATGCTGAGGAACATAACCTCCGGGTTTTGTATAGGTATTCATTGCTAGTGGAGTTTCTACGTGTTCAGTGGCAAAGATTAACTTATTTTGGAGTTGTCTTCGCTCTTCAAATTGTTGTGACCATAGAGATGATATAAATAAGTTTAAGGTGCTTGTCCTCATACTGGGGGCATGCAAGTGGACATGCCCCCAGAAAAAATACTTAAAGTTAATTTTTGTTCACACTTTTGTGTTACTGGAATTATTTTCCACCATCTCTGATCTCAGGACTGTGAAAATCAATGTTTTATTGCAGAACCATGATTGTTAGTTTGTAAGTATGTAATTTACTACTGGCATGCAGCTTTTGTTCTTTTAAAGAATTTGTTTTTGTAAAGGAGAAATGATAAAATATGTGTCTGAGCTGTGAAGGAGGTGGATAATATTTTCAGCGTGCTTAAATTTCTTACATGGTGAATTCTACATACTACCTTTCTTGTTTAACAGGATATTTGGGGAAAATAGCTAGCCTTATTGAATCATAGTTGGAGATGCAAGTAAAAGAAACTAAAAACATAAAATAATATTAATGGCGAGCATGCCAAATAATATCTATTATGGTTACAATTAGAAATTGTAAAGATAAAATATGGAGGTTCCAAATTCCTTTAACAGCATTGTTGAGATTACATGGGGTACCTGTCCCTGCAATAGTGCCATTCACATATTATTGTCCTCTTTGAGAGTTTTATGTAAAGCATAACAATGATTACATTAATGACAGAAGCAGTAACCACCCTTCCCCTGAACTGGCAAAGAAAGGTGCACTGGTAAACAGTTATCATTCCTAAAAAAATGTGTGTGTGTGTGTGTGTGTGTGTGTGTGTGTGTGTGTGTGTGTGTGTGTGTGTGTGTGTGTGTATACATATAGGTAGATTGATATATAGATATAGATATAGATATAGATATAGATATAGATATAGATATAGATATATTGGTTTTGACAACCTCCCTAGAAAAACAATTATACAAACCTAATGTAGAACTGTATTGCATAAAATAAAAAATGGATAATGCATAAAATATCAATGCTATTAAATCAGACATGCATGATTTAAAAAAAAAAAACATAGATGAATTGATAATTATGCAGCTCATCACTGTCAGTGTGAAGCAAATCAAAATTCATACTGATGGTTCATTCCCTTCTACTGTTTTTGTTTTCTAATAAAAGTATGCCCTGCACATTGTCTAAGACCTCAACAATCTATATTTTCAAAGCATGCATTCTTCATAAACTCAAAGGGGTGCACTTTTTATTTTAGACTTACACAACGAGTCAGATATACTACATTGTGCTATTTATTATGTTTGTGATGTGTTTTTTCCTGTAGGTGTGCCATGAAATTACAAATTGCATTTACGTATTAACATGCATGGTGGATGTAACACTCTGACTATCAATTATTTTTTGTTCCAGGTTTGACTTCATACCTTTCTCTTCCCATTTTATGGTTACTAATACGGTTAAACAAAACACTTAAACAACTGGGTAGCCAGTATCTAATATCACATAAAATATTTATATTAAAATCTTTAAAAGAAAACATTCTACATAAAGTACAGTGCTTGTTGTGAAATAAGTGAGGTGGAAATTCAATAAAGCTTACATAAATGTTTCTGGGGTGTACACATCATGGTGCGATGCACACATGAGTGCAGATTATTTTAGATTTAGTAAGCATCACTTAGCGGCACACAAACACACGCAAACAAGGAAAGTTCCATGGAATGCAAATGACCTCATAAGCAGTTGAATCTTATACAAATAACCCAGGTAAAGCAATCCAACAAGCATAAAGGCATCCGTGTAGACTCCATGCCAGTGTCCACAGTGTACTCAGAATTTTTCCACATACAGGAGTCTACATGGACAGAAGGGGATGCAAAAATCCACAAATATGGACATAACTCCCCAAAAAATGTTAGATTACATACATATATGTGTAAAAGGTACATTGTGGATGTCTGAAAAAGGAAAGGAATGTGTAAAACAAATATTTTTTTTAAATAATTTCAGCATGTTTGCGCTATGCATCACAGTACACAAACATACTTAACAGAAAAAAAATGATATTTCTAATATGGATTTCACAAATATACTGTAGAACCTTGCATCGGGTCCATACAACGGGGCATACATGCTGTCACCAAGCTCATATGGCTATGAACCATGTAGTATCTAGGCTGTCCGCATGGATATGTATTCAAAAGAGGTGGATTTCCTGTATTGCAAAAAGGAGTAACCATGTCCACTTATTCCCTTCGTGTAGGCTCCTACACAATGTTGCTATTCCTAGAGGATGTGGATGACATCAGGGGGGTGTGTCTTATTATTTTTAGGAATTTTTGTTCCCAGCCGCTCGTGTTTGCATGGCACACTGCATAGCTTAGCGTGTTCGTGCAAACAGACTACCCACATGACAGTGATGACGTAGGCAGCAATCAAACAAAACCAGGTATCTTCAATAAATATTTTTGACTTTTGTATAAGCTATGCATAGCGGCATGCCACACACTAAACTAGCGCCTTTAAAAAATGTTAATTACACCCTGGACAAGTGATCTGCATCATAATTGGCCAGTCCCACATAGTGGACCTAAAGCAGAGCTCTATAAAATATGCATGCACCTTACATTCTGATTTTCCTTCAGTACTCTGGGTCATTGGAGTAGAGACTTGGGAATCTTAACTGGGATAATGCTAGGGGCTGCTGCAGGTCTGGTACATCTGTATGTGCTACGTGTTGAAGTCAATGCTGCTAGTGCTGCTGACAGTAAGCCTAGGCCAAGAAGGAGAAGAGTGATCAGGCCCAGGATAACATTCCAGGAGCTCCATGAGCTGGATATTGTACAGTGCTACAGGATGAACAGGGACATATTACAAAACTCACTGAGCTCAGCTGCCCTCAACTCAGAGCCAGAACTAACAGAGGGGAACCCATCCCAGTGGAGACAAAGGTATGTGTGGCCCTTAGTATACTAGCAACAGGTACTTTTCAAAGACCAACTGGGGACATGGGGGTGTCACAGGCATCTGCATCCAGGACACTTCACCAGTTCCTTGATGCTATGCTTCCACATGCCAGTGAGCACATATCTTTTCCCCTTACCCATGAGGTGAGGGCCAGCAATATTCAATTCTTCTACCATGTAGCACACTACTCTGAAGGTCTGGGTGCCATAGATTGCACACATGTACACATCAAGGCACCACCTGATGAGCAGTGTGCAATCTATATTAACCAGAAGGGGTATAACCTCATCAACTGCCAGGATGTGTGCAATGCCCAGGGGATTATCCTGAATGTTTGTGCTGGCAACCTGGCAGATAGCACGAGTCCCATATCTGGCACACATCACAACTGTACCAGATGTTTGCAAGGGGGACATCCCACAGGGCCATCTACTGGGGGATGCTGGCTACACCCTGGAACCATGGATGATGACAACCATCAGAAATGCACACATATCCATGGAAGAATGCCATAATGAGGCACATGCACAAACTGTGAACACCACAGAACATGTGTCTGGGCTTCTGAAGTCACAGTTCTGGTCCCTCAATATATCTGATGGAGGCCTGCAGTATACTCCAGCAACATGTGCACAGATATTCACAATATGTGCCATGCAACGCAGTCTGATTCTGTGGAAAGAGCTGCAGCAAGATCAGCATACGGAAGGGATACACAGCCCCCTGCCAGTGTCTAGGTCACCACAGGCAGTCACAGGAGGACTTGGAGGAGGAACCCCCTGCTGATGTCCCTGTAGGCTGATGTAGGCATGCCCAGTATGCCCTGGCTTTGGCTAAGAGACAACACATAGTACATTCACTGATAACCTAGGAATCTAGGAGATAACACCTTACTCCTGCTCACATATAGATATTAAAATTGATGCCAGGCAACTCACACAGCCTGTACCTATCAATGTATTGGTTGTGTACTGCCTGCATCAGACAGAGTCATCCCTGAACTACAGTTGTATCAACTGCTGCATTTGCAGGGTTAGTCCATAACTTGCACAGTAGTCTGCTGGATTATTATGATATGTCAGTGTATGTATGGACAGGTACATTATGAAAGTACCTATAGCGGGCTAGTTGGACAGAAATAACATCCATATGGGATTAAACATACCCATTCCACTAACATGTTTTCATTTCTATTCAGTAGGCCTCGTGCATGGATTATTCATGCAGTCTTACTGCAACAGATTATGGGTATATCATGGAAGGGAGATGTTAAACAGTTGGGTTAAATGATTGTCAGACTGTTGTGTATCCCAGCAGAACATGTGATGTTGTTCTCTGACCCCCAACACAGCAGTGATCCCTTGTAATTGTTGCAACAGTAACTCATGAATGGTATATGAGCATTTCACTCAGTCACAGGACAGTAATATAGAAATTGATCATACGTTGTATGTCAGATAATGGAGGAATAACCAATGTACATATTTATGCAGGTGATTGTTGATGAATGACCTCTTGTCTGTCAAGCAGCTTCTGTAGCTTAAAGGACTAAGGCAATCATCTTGTATGATTTAGTTCATGGTTCTTATCTAGAAGTATCCACTTCTGTTGGATGTAAGTTATCAATAATTTGTGTTCAACAGACTGTTAGTCTGTTTGTGCTGTACTGTTTTAACTGAATCTCTAAATATTGAGATATCAAATTTTAGTATTTCGAGACCAGAATGTTGAAATACCACATAAACGAAAATCCACAATACTGAAACATACAAACATAGTAAAATACATAATACAACAAAGAACCCAACCCTTCCCCAAAATAAACAAAACAACACTAAGAAACACAACACAAATAACACAACCGTAACTTTTTGCAGAGGGGCACTCCCCATGTGGGGGGCTGCACCCCCACTACCTAAAGGGTTGGGAGGGTGGCCTAATGGTTAAGGTGTTTGCCTTACAAACACAAGGTACAGGGTTTGAATCTCACAGGGGATAACTGGCTAGGCTTAAAATGGCTCGCAAGGGCAGTTAGCCTAGTACTAACCTATGAACTATGAACTATGTACCAACTCTGAGGTCGCACTAACACGAAAAACAAAATACAAACCTACTTTTACATGCCCCACACTCCCATTGCACACTGTCATACTTACACTAACTAATAACACACACACACTGCACATGTACAAAACTCACCACTTTCAACACTAACACATGCAGACTCTGACCTACCTACCCCAACCTACTCCTAAAACTCCACCAAAAAATTTAAATTAACAAATTCCTACCCAAAGTAAACACCTACCTGAGCCTCCTCAAACAGGTACATATCAACTGCCACGTACAAATCCCAGACCAAACTGCACCTTAAAGAGACAGTAAACCATAAAACATGCATTGCACCACTATTACTGCAGATCAGGAAACTCAGATTCCTTTAATTGCAGTTTTGAATAACTGCACTTTTGACATTCTGGTTTTGAAATACTGAAATCCGGCATTTCAGTATTTCGAGATTCAGAAGTGGACCCATATATATTTTGTTTACCTGTATATATAGGTTTACTATCATTATTCCAACTATTACATTATCGTCATACTTGTAGAAATTCAAAATCTCAACCATAATTCCTAAATAATGCAGAATTTCAACAGTGAAATTTGTGAGTGCCAACTGTAACTCAACTTTTAGAGTTTGACATACTGTGGTCAAATAAATTAATGTAGATAACATCCCTTCGACATAATGCTGTGGTATAGCAGTGCAAGAAAAGTTTAAAGGAATAAGCCGTCTACATGGTTGTGCCTAATAAAGACAATCAGCCGAGGTAGTTTGCATCATTGCAAACCAATCTGTAAATGGTAAGTAGACAAACTGTAACATAACAGTATTGCATATGTGTGGTTGTTATTAGATAGGCTTGAATTCTGTTTGTGGTCTTTATTTAGGTGGTATATACCAAGGATGAGTGCAGAGCTTGCTGAAGATAGCCCTGGTACTGTTGGCTTAAAGTATGACTGTGTTATGTCACAAAAAGGATAAAATATACTATGGGTTGATGAGTGTCAATATTACCTAGAGAAAACAAAGGAGGCTAGACATCACTGGTTTTGTATTATGAAAAATAGTTCAGTGTAAAGGTCGCTGTGTCACTGAATTAGGTGCAGATAGTGACATTCTACTTAAAAGTACTGTGCACTTTCATGGGCCTAATTTAGTTAAGTGTGAACAGTTTAAAGTTCATGAAAGAATTAAATGTAGAGCTGAACAAACTCTAGAGGACCCTTGTAAGATAGTTTCAGAGGTCTTTGCAGGTACTTCTACAGATATAGAGACTACCTTGCCGAAAGCAGAAGTGTTGAAGCAGTCTGTCTGTAGAATACGGTGTTAGACTCAAACTACTCATATTGTAGACTTATCTGTTTTGAAAGATTTGACACCTTATATGTTACCACTTAAACATGGTCAGTTTATTATAAAACATACAGTCATCTGTAGCACTAGTGCAGAAATATTGGTCTTAACAAATGAAGATAATTTGAGGGTATTATGTGCATCTGAATTTATATTAGTGGATGGAACATTCCCTATCAGTACTAGGGAGTGTAAACAATGCTGTCTACAAGTAAGTACAGAGAGTAAAGTTATACCTGCTGTGTATGGCATTTTACCATAAAAAACTGAGGAGTATTACAATTAATTTGGAAAACAATTTTTAGCCTGTGTGAGCAGTTCGAGTTGGTGTTGAAACCACAAGTGGTTTTAAGTGATTTTGAGAAGGGAGTGGTTAATAGCATAAGTAGAAATCTCCCAGAAAGTGTACCTAAAGGCTGCTGGTTCCACCTATGTCAACTTCTATGGAGAGAGATACAGCAGTTAAACTTAACATCACTGTTTGGCAATGATGCCAGGTTTGTTTTACTATGCAAACAAATTCCAGCATTAGCGTTTGTGTCTCCTGAGAATGTACTGCCAACATTTACTTCTATTGAGGTAGCTATGCCAGATAGTGCGAAACAGTTATGTGACTTCTTCAAACATAATTATATATTGGGTAAACCAAGAAGATATGGCACATGAAGCTGTACATCAGAGAGGCAACCACAGTTAT